>NC_046380.1:26678530-26872397 GCF_011125445.2 Fundulus heteroclitus | reverse complement strand
ATAAATTTGATCTCTAATAACTTATCGTGAACCAGTCGTCTGATAACACAACATGTAACTTTAATAAGTTTCCAACACAAGAACTGGGTGCCCAAACTAGAAAATTATTTGGACTTTCCACACAGGGTCAGAATTATACATACAGACTTCAACATATATGTACACCCCCACTGATATTCGGATTAATGTCGTTCACCCCGATCCAACCTCTTTGTAGCCCTCAACAAGCTTCTGAAGTAACAACTTCACAATTAGTCTCCTCAGTTCATCTAAACTGGTTGGTTTCTCGACATAAAACTGACTCCAGGTGTGTAATGTTAGACTGCTTTATGCTTTGGAGAACCAGTTTTAACGTGTGGTTGCGTGTGTGTGCGATTTCTTTTTTGAGTTCTTGTCCCACAACTGGGTGGTCCCAACAACACAAGGAAACAAAACACACATTAAAAACAGACTTTGAAATGGGTAAAGCAGGCTAACATTAAGCTAACAGAAGGCCCCCACTTTAAAAATAGAAAACATAGTCCGTACCAGGAGCCCAACCAATTTCAAGTCAATTCCACTGATTAATAACTGTAACGATAGAGAAAAGTGCTTGAATTTTCTGTTATGCCAGAGACTTGTTGAGAGCTCCTGTGGTCGATGGGCAACATGCTAAGGAACATTTATCTAAATATTAATGGGGTGTATGTTTATATTTGACCCTGTAAACACAATTTGGTTTATTAGAGAAAACCTAAATAAATTCAAATATCATGCACGTCTGTAAAAGTCATTGAAGTTATTCTATAACTGTGAAACATAAAGTTCAAATGCGTCATCAAACAGCCTAAAATAAATGGAAGATCTTAGTCTCAGCAACTTCATGCAAGTTTCTCATCAGGACCTTGCGCGTGAAGGGCATAGCTTTATTGTTATAAAAAGAAATGTACTTGATTACTTTAAAACAGGTATCCACCTCAGAACAAAAGATTTGATTTATACTTTGAGATATACTATTTAGTCTAGTACGTATTTTGGCTCAAAATGAATGTTTCAGAACAATGACGCATGCAAAAAACACTAAATAAAAGCGGCCTCGAGGCGATTCAGGGTGCACGTATTCCCACTTGCAGTCTGTAATAAAGTGAAGGTCTCCTCAACAATAAAAGCACTACTAAAGCAATGGTAGTGAGACCCCAAACACAATGATGCGAAATAAGTAGCTGAGGTTTTATGCAGTAATAACAGACCTGAAGGATGTGGCCATCAGGGGGGACATTCAACAGGTTGGTGTTCTCCTCCTGCAGCAACAACAAACAGTTAACTACAATGATCCTAAATCAAAACCACAGAGGTTCTCAAACCGTGTTTTTACCTTAGAGATAGGATAGACGGTCCATGGTGGCAATATGTGGTTCTTCAGTGGACCACAGTCACATTTCGGCACACCAGTCGTGACGCAGTCATCGTGGCGCTGAAAATCAAACCAGGATGAGTAATCAAATATGTTACTATCTACCCTTCAGCTCTGCGGCAAAGCATCCAAAGAGCCATCCTCACCGTCTCCTGGCACCACACGCAGCGCCTCCCTGCTAAAGTTTTGATCTTCTTAAAGCAGACCTGGCACTTGCTGGAGTTGCAGTCGGCTTTGATCCAGTCGTGAAATGCTTTCTGAAGTACAACAGAGCCATCATCACTCTCTGTAGCATTGTTATTTTGAGATTCATAGAACCGATATAGGTCAGAAAGTTCATGTTCTGCACTGTGGCAAATTGAAACAAGTGTTAAGAGTGACGTTTATGGTGCCAGCAAAGATCAGCTCATTTAAAAAAAAAATATTATCTTCTTGAGTAATGTAGCCTGCTGAAAAACCCAAACCTTACTTTGATTATGCCGTTTTATGGTGGGGGAAAATCCCTTATGAATAAATATTTTTTGAAATTAATTATTAATGGCACATATATTGGCAAACCTGCTGTCAACTTCCAGAGCCACCAGTGGCTCATTGGACCTCTTATTAACTTTGGCTACAATTAAATGAATCAACTAATGTTTTTCAATATATTATAGATAAAACAAATGCAGTTTTTCCTAGTTTTTCACTTTTTTGTTGAATATTTGCATGGATTTTCCACAACACAATGACACCAAAAGGACCAGTAATATTAAAAATATATTTTTTTAGATGTATATCTCTTGTCATTAAGTTGAAAATATATACATCCAAGTTTTTCTTTAGAACCTAAACATAAAAATAAAACAGTGGTTCTTTAAAAATGACAAATTTCCTAGGGTAGATATTTATGAATATGAGGGTCCTCTTGTATGCTCTCTTCCTTCGGCTCATTTTACAGGTTTTTCTGAAGGATTTAGGTCTGACAACAACAGCTTTGTGTATGGTGAACCATTTCTGTGTTGATTCGGTCGTGCGTTTTGGGATCAGTATTGTTCAGAAGACCCCATGGCAACACGTTCTCAGTTTACTGGTGGAGGCCAGCAGGTTTGCATTTTGAATATTTTGCTATTCCAAAACATTTATTATGCTATACACTCAAACAAGCTATGCACATCTCGTCCTTTGGTAAAGAAACCCATCCGGAGAATCACAGATCCTCCACTGTACTCAACAGTCGACAATAGGTGCTTTTCCACAAATGCATTCTTCATTTCATACCAAACCCACTCGGTTGGTTGGTGAAAAGCTGAATCTTTTTAACTTCTTATCTGGGCGAGGTTCACAGTTTCAGTTAAATTCCCTGCTGAGTTTACACGTGTGATTTATACCAACATCATCCCCAAACAACCAGTTTGAATAGACGCCGTCTAATGGTTCACTTTGAGACTTGGTGAGAGCTAGATGTCCTTCTTTGCTGCAGTTCTCCAAGGATTAGCTTTTTACGAGGTCCTGCTAACTGTGTTTGATAAATCTGGATGGTTCTTGATCCAGCCGAGTGGGCAAAAGAAATTATCTGGTCCTGGTAGGGTATCATAGTTAATCTCCAGAAAATTAAAAATAAGAAATTGCTAAGAAGTTCCGAAAAACTCATCATCTTTAAAAAGTAAAAAGTAAAAAAAATTTTAAATTCTTCAGTTAAATGTACTTTAAAACAGATCAACAATAATTGGAGCTATTGTGAAGATCAACAACAAACGGGCTTGAATTGGACACAACTGGACTTTTTAGCTGTTTTTCTGAAGACATTTTGACACCGATCCAGGAGTCTTTGTCAAGTCAAGTGTGAGTTACCAGACTCCTGGATCGGTGTTAAAATGTTTTCAGAAAAACTGAGCGAATGTCCAGTTACCTCCAATTTAAGTCTGTTTGTGGTTGCCATGACCCGGATGACTAAGAATTTACACACAGGCAGGTCATAGACAAAAAAATCAATTTCTTTTACCAATTTAATGGATGAACTTAAAGACTTTAATCCTTCCCGAAAATTATTCTTGGGGTTAAACAGCTGTTATAAAACTATTTAAAGTTTCTTTTTCCCCTCATTCATCTTCACCAGGACTGCCCCCACCGTATACTGAAATTACCATTAAAACATACTAACACTCCCACAGACAAAGGAAGTCTGTACACCGCACTGCTGAGATCTAAAATATGCCTCTGTATAAACCAGCGCGCTGTGGCGATGACGGCACACACTGAACAGGAGATTGAGTTGACCATTGTCTGTCGTTACGCAGAATTAGGACATTTACCAGCTGCACAGAGCAGACTGTGCCAGCTGTAATCCGCACTTAAAAACACTGATGGGTGACCCTGGCTGACTAATGCACTGTAATGTTCCCTGCATTTAAAGTGTTTACAATTACCGTTGTGTGGCTTTGGGTTGCTTAAAAACAGAGAGAGCTTTGGCTCTTATTCAATGTAAAATTTTAATATGTTTATAAACCGAGATGCAAAGCTGAAAAGCAGAAATCAAACTAAACCGGTTGGAGGTAATGGAGATTATAAATGAGGTTTGTGCTCCTTACACCAATTTCCTGTTTGTTTTTCACAAAGGTCCAAGCACATCGGTCGGGGTTCTTGTTGGCGCACTGGTTGTGGACAGTGTAAGCGCAGCCTAAGAGGGAGAGGAAGAAAAAAAAAAGCAAACAGGAGACATAATCTGCTTACACGAAATGCAAGGACAACATCAGGAAAACAGCCAAAACAAAGGTTGGGGTTTAAGGAGCTTTATTGCCCCCTGGTGGCAGCGGCGCGCTCTTACAGTTGCAGTAGAGTCCCTGCTTGCCGAGGCCGAGCAGCATGTTCTCACACACGCCGCAGTAGGTGGGTTTGTTGAAATGCTTCAGCCTCCAGATGTGCTGGCCGTCCTTCTCAGTCATCTGTGGATGAGGAGGGAGGAGGAGGAATCAAAGGGTAGAGGATATATGTTCATGAAGCAGAGCCGAGTCCTTAAATGGTCTGGATGGGGGTTTTGAACTCAGGGTCATTTTAAAAGGAGCTGCTGAATAAATTAGAAGATAATCTTAATTATTTCAGTAATTCAATTCAAAATGTGGAACTCAAACACACACAATGTAATCTTTTTCAATCTAGTTGGTGTGATGGTTATGACTTAGTTATTAAAAAGCCAAAATTCAGTCACCCAGAAAATTAAAATACTAAAATAAATATTGATTGATAAAACAGAAAGGCAACTATAAAGAATGTCCACGCACTGCACAGTATAAGCGCTCCAATCACACTTTTTTTTCCTTCCACTAAACTTTTTCTTAGCTTGCCCTTTTGTGGCTCACTCTCCCTGTAGAGCACAGGTGTCAAACTCAAGGCCCGCGGGCCGAATCCGGCCCGTCAAGGTAAATTATCCGGCCCTCAAGAGCCAAAAAAAAAAATGCATAGCATGTCATAAAGTAGAGGCATATATCCTTTTAAAGTGTATATGTGGCTAAAACTGTGCCTCCTGTAAGTTTAACTCACCCCAATATCAACTTTTTTTGCTGATAAACTGTATAAACTGGGCCTAAGAGTGCTACTTTTATGTTACTGTGCATTTTTTATACTACTGTGTGAACTGGAATAAAATTATGAAATGAAAAGTATCGTCTCTACACATGCAAGCGGCCTTTTTAATGACTTCATGACGCCAAAGGGGCCCCATATAGAAATGAGTTTGACACCCCTGCTGTAGAGGGTCTAAATGACTGATGGGCAGCTGTCAAGTTGTGGTCTTCCCACTTATGGCTTAGTCCAAAACGTGATTTCTGTGTGTACTGAATACTACAGAATACGATTTTCATTTATTTTATTGAATTACTGAAACAAATACAACTTTTTATGTGTTTTTCTGATTTATTCAGATGCACCTGTAACAAGAAGAGGGAGTTTGTAGTAAAACTGTAAAACGTTTAGGATCTGAATCGTTGCCGCTCACCCTCAGTCCAAGCAATACAAGCAAAGGCACATTGTTCATGCCTCCCTTCACCCATTCCTCCAGAGTGACAGTTCCACTGTCGTCAACATCTATTGCAGTCATCATGTCTTTGAGAACCTGTCCAGGAACATAATTTCCTTCAGTCAAAAAGAAATATATTTATAGTTTGTTTACATATTTTAAAGAGAAAGCACAGAGAAGGAAGTAGTACTGGTCTCAGTTCAGTCACGTCCCAGCCCAGGTAATCAGCAGCTCGCATCATCTGAGCGATTATACGGTCCACTTCCTGCAGAGGGGACAACAGAGTTCTCGTCAGTTTTGACACAATCTTAGTGTGCAAAAACAGATTACAATCAAGAGCGACCAGAAAATCCAGTGCAATGTCGAGTAAATGTGAAAGCGCAACTGTACTCGAAAGAAAAAGCTCAAATATGTTTAAAATGTGTTGGAGGGTTGCAACCAATCACCAGTCAGAGCCGATCCATGGGAATTTAGTTGATTTTGATCTCTGGCCGAGTACAAGAAACAAATGTGTTGAATTTATCCGTGTGGTCGACGAATTGTGACTAAATCTAATTTACAAATGTTCCAAGAAGAATTCAGAAAGCCTGAGTTCACCTTGACAGAGGCAGCTTGGATATCAGAACATACACCCTTTTATACATTTTCTTGCTTTGCATTTAAAAAAGCTGATTAAGTTGTTGCTTTAACAGCTCTTTACTATGTGAAAATACATATTTTAATCAAATCAACATATGCACTGGTGGTAGATGTCTTGGTAGACAGAAAACGGTGTGAATTCTTATTTTTTATGCATTTAATGAATAAAGAAAAAACAAAATCAGATTTTTCTGCATTAAATAAACGTTCTGTCGATAACAGGGCATACTTGGTTAAAGCACACTGGCGGATTTTCATTATGAGCCTACTGATTAGTGCATCTCCAATCAATAATAATTAATATTAATAATTAACATTAATAATAATGAATATTAATAACATTAATAATGTAATTTTTGCAAAAATATGGCACATAAAACATTTACAATTTTTTTTATTAAAGCACAAAAGTTTTTTTTTTACTTACAGAACTGTCCAAGAGTCCATTTCCATCTTTGTCATAGAGGTTGAAGGTAACTGGAACAAAAACAAAGATCCGTGTCACTTCTGTACGATCCGTTTTAATTCATCGGTCCTGGATGCGGAATGAAACAGAAAATGAACCAACACTCAAGCTTCTCCCGTGGTTGTCCTTCCTCCAGCACTGAGAAGTAACACGACACGTCCCGAAGGAAGACCCCTCCTGAAATTACAGACTCTTTGTAGGAACCAGAAAACGCTACGGCAGTGCGTGAGATTCAAACAACAAACCCATGACAACCCAAACAAGTGGGGCACTGGGCAAGCCGTCTTTCTAGCACTCCTCTCTTTTATCATTTTGAGGAAGTAGCGTGAGACCTGCTTGTGCATGAACTGTACCAGCCTTCCCTAAAGTGAAAGCATCTCAAGGGTTGTAATGATTCACCTCCTTTGGGCATGGTGCTTTTTGGAGACCCGTCCTTCTCCGCTTGTTGAAAATAACGAAAGAGCTTTCCACAGAAGTCCGTAGGGAAGTCCTCCACTTCCAGGTAGGTCTTCAGGAACAGACAGAAGCCCTCTACATCGAGGCACTGAACGGAGACAAAGGATCACACAACATTTACACTGAAACACACACAGATCCGGCTTCACTACAATTACAGCGTCATTTTCAGTTTAAATTCAAAATAACATGACTATACTCAAGCAAACATGCATTATCATTTAAACATAATACCTTGTAAGGTTAAATAAACCTATGTTCTTGAACTATTGCCTGTCAGTTCATTCCTTGTTGAATAATCTCATGAAATATGAAGATAAATGAAAAAAAAAGCACCCATCATGAATATCTAAACTGAATCATATTTTCTTAGGATTTTGTTATACACTTCATCTCCACCTCTTTCGGGGCCAGATGAGGCCAGAAAAATCTGATTGCACCAGCATAACCGTTGGCAACTTCTGATTAGATTATTCATGGATGCATTTCTTTACAGCAGACTAGAACGAGCTTTTGGAAAATTTGGCTAACTCATGGGTTTTGACGTTGGTACGAATTGACGTGTGGGCAGCAGCTATCATCCTGTAGCGGGTGGCTTCAACTACCCGAAAAAGTGGATTATGAAAAAAATAAAAAATTCAAAACGTACCTAAAAGGAGAAAAGATCAACGGTAAAATAAGACATTATTATTTACTTGGGGTATAAACGCAGACATTAATCATACATCTAAAAGTTCAGAATTGGTGGATTTAGTTTGAGTTTCACTGCTAAGGGTGAATAGATGTCCATATGGAAATGGCTCGATTGATATGTAAAAGCTGATGGATAGATGCACCAATTGGATGGATGGATACACGGTTTTTAATTTCGGCAAGAGGGGCAAACAAGTACTGGATTAAAAAAAAGACCATCAGCTGCTCCATGGCGTTTTCATGCCTGTGCAGCCAATCAGCACTGCCTTTGGTCCCACCCCAGAATGGAGAGATTTTTCTGTATTTACATTGGTTGGTGTGGAGCAGAAGGAGGAGCTCGCAGGGTGTAGCCATTCATGAAAGAAATGCCACTGGATGAATGGATGGATGGATGAATGGATTAAAACAAGCATGAATTACCTCTCCAGAAGTGTGCTTGGCGTAACGGCCACCTGGATGAAACTCCTTAATCACATCCCTGACTCTCAAACTGCTTTCTGCATGGAGAATTATGGAGATGTCAAAATATGTCTTAAGTAACAAACTGGAAAAGAAAATTAAGAAAAGAATAAAAAGTTAACTTTTCTTCCACTGAACAGATTGTAATGAATCCTAGAATAAAACTGATTATGTCTAATTGCAAATCCAAATTAGACTCATGTTTTTTTCCCCCCTTTTTAAAAACAGCAACTAAAAGCTGAGATTATCACCAACTGAGGCCATGAATAAACTGAGTGTGTGTGTGTGTGTGTGTGTGTGTGTGTGTGTGTGTGTGTGTGTGTGTGTGTGTGTGTGTGTGTGTGTGTGTGTGGACTTTAGGTTCGGGCCCCGCAGTCTGAGCCAACACACACTACTGTCTCTGCCAGATCCAGACCTGAGCGCATGGTTCATGTAATTATCTATTCATCCATTAACCAGTATCCAAATCAAGGCCTATAAACCCATTTCATTTCTTCCAAAGCCTTTGAGTAGACAGTATTTTTAGCGTGGCACAGCTTCTGGTTGTTCCCCGTCGACAGGTCCCATATAATTTTGCATTAGCTGTGACCCCAGAGCCACAGCATTCACTTACGGTTTAATGGATTCTCCAGAGTACGGTAGGTGAATGAGAGTTGACACGTTCACAGTTCACTCAGTCAGATGGCGCCTGAGGCCACTGTCACTTTGAACAGCGTCTAAAGGTTGGACACCAATCGGATCTGAGTGTGTGGACTGGTCTGGGTCTGAGTGGACTTTGACAGTTGTTCTGCTCACCTCGCTTGTTCTTCAGCATTTCTTGACCTTTAGAAATCGCTTTAACACTTTCCAACTATTGAACCGCTCTGGTCCCCGACAGCGAGGCACAACTCGACAGTATGGGTACACACCCAGTCACAAAACAATGAGGTGTGCCTAGTCTTTTTCTACTGCATGTGCGATGTTTTGATTAGTGATTTAAAAAGCACTTATTGCAGCTTAGTTCACAAACATCTATAGCAGACCTTGCAAAAGATTTAAACCACATTACAACCGTATCAATGGTAATCATCTAGGAGTTCATGACTGTGAACTGGAAGGTATATATATATATATATATATATATATATATATATATATATATATATATATATATATATATATATATATATATATATATATATATATATATATATATATATATATATATATATATATATATATATATACACACACACACACACTATTAACAGCAATTGAACCATCAAACCTTTTGGGTTATGTCTATACCAGCTTTGCACATCTACAAACTATACTTTTGACGCTCCTTTTCTGCAAAATGGCACAAGCCCTAGATTTTATTCAAGGGGTGTCTTTAGGGAAATCAGTATACAAGCATGCAACATCCAATTGCGCATATATATATATATATATATATATATATATATATAACCAACAAAATGCATGGTAGTTTGTGGCTTTAATAACACTAACTGCAAAAAAAAGCCCAAGACGCTCCTGACATGCAGGGGAAATGTTTTTTTTTTTTTTTTTTAACTTATATATCTAGTTTTTGCAGTGATCGCCAGTGCTTGATTGATACAGATGTAAGAGAGGGCTCACCTTCCATGTAATGCTGCAGCTGGATAAAGTCCACCGGAGTCATGGCACCCTCTGTTTCATCGGCTGAGGCCATGATAACCACTGCAACATAAAAACAAGACAGAAATAACCAGACAGGCGCATGTATGACAGCTTTTGTTGCTGCTTGTGAGTGCGACAAAGGCGGGAACCGGTCTGTCTCCATTCCACGCACTGGACATACCAGTGGCGAGTGAAACGCGCCTCTTTCCAGGGATAACGATCTGCCCACTGAAAGTGTGTTTCAGTCAATGATCTTAAGCAAACTGGACCATACAGCCGGAATATATTTGCTCCCATGTCTACAAAACGCCTGATCTAAGAAGGTGCGCCATATTCAGCTGTTGCGCAATTAACTAGGAACTGCGGATAAAAGTCGAGCACAGCACCAGTTGACGAGCAGCTGGAAAAATGTAATGTCCCATTATCTTGATCATCAACTCAAGCGGAAGATAGATCAGCAATTAAAAAGCCACCCGTTAAAAGGGGGGCGCATCCATCAGAGAGGATTATAATGGGAAAGCAGAGTGGCTGGCGATGGCAGGGCCTTTTAAACTCACCGGGGCTGCGCTCCGTCAGAGTCACACAGGTGTTCAAGCAGGAAGAAGGCTGAGGCTGAACCCTGCAGGACGCTCCTGAAAACTTGAACCGGTCCCACGGATCAAAACCGCCCCTGACGCGCGTCAAAAACAGCGTCCCGGTCGCGGGTGAAGTCAGCGGGTAGCTCTGGTAACGTTAGATGGCCGCGGCTGCCTGATCCTTGTGGATAGATTGCAGCCGCAGCATTAGCGCGCAGAGCCACAGGGATTAAGATTGAACGGAGGAGGAGCTTTTAGCGACATAATTACGGTTAGTGGCGCAACGCCGGCCCCAATGAGCGAAGGCGCGCAAACAAACACACGTCACGTTTTCCTCATCCGTGTCCCTCGTTCGTCCTGACGCGCTAATTGTTTTAGAGAAGTTTTGAGGTGTCCAGAGAAGACAGAGCAAATCAAAGACCGGATGCTGAAAACTTTATCATGAGTTTTGAGCTTTTGCGCAGTTTTTCCTGTTACAGGCGCAAACCTCAGTGTCTATCATTGGGATTTTATGCAACAGACCAATATAAAGTAGCACAAAATAGTTAAAAGTGAAGAATTTGTGTTCATATAAATCTGAAAAGAGTGCAACTCTTTACTCTGTGCAACCATTCATGCCTAAGGAAGCCTTATGGCTTCTGGCTCCAGCCTACTCTGCATACCTAGAACCAGAACCAAACATGGAAAAGCAGCATTTAGTTCCTATGCTCCGCTTATCTGGAACAAACTTCCAGAAAACTGTAAAAGTGCGGAAAGCCTGAGTTCTTTTAAATCAAGATTAAAAACACATCTGTTTAAAATTGCCTTTGACTGTTCTAGTTAAACAGTTTTACTGTTTTTAATGTTCTTTTTTGTTACTACATTCTATCCCTACTTGTTTTTATTCTATTTTCTATCTACATTTTATTATTTTGCTATATGTTAATCATGTAAAGCACTTTGTATTGTCTTGTACTGAATTGTGCTATATAAATAAATTTGCCTTGCCTTGCCTTGCCTTATGGTTGATTTTTTTTTTTTTTTTTTTTCTGTTAAAGAGTCAATCTGTGTGGCATGATGATAAAGGCTGTAGAAGACTTGACTAGGCACTAGTTCACTTTCCAGCGGGATAAGACGCCCAATACACAGCCATATATATATATATATATATATATATATATATATATATATATATATATATATATATATATATATATAATAGGTAAATGGTACCTATTAAATCCCTGTAAGTGTGTCACAGACTCAGTGAGTTGCAGTTTTTTATGACTGCATGAAAACTAAGAATTATTATCAACAAGGAGCAACACATTGGACCATATTCTCACCACTATAAACACAAAGACGGCCTCACACTTTTTGCAGAACAGTACACACAGTGATTTGCAAATCACCAAACTTATTTAAGACACAGACGTATATCATGATGTCTCTTCGTTGTGGTTCCAAAGCACTGACTGACAAATCACCACACCCATGAGCCAGTTGATTAAACACACACATCAGGCATGCAAACACATAAAGGCTCTATTGTTGACACACTAATCAGGTTTGAGCAGTAGAAAAATGCAGCAGGTGAGTTCACCTGCTTTTAACCTATGGAGGAAAGCAGAGGAAGAAGAGTGAGAGTGCGAATCCTGGACATCGTCGCATTGAACCACTTGAGCCAATTGCTTCAGGAAAGAGTTCAATTCATGAGGCTTCATTTGCACATGAAACTACCCACTGGCCTAATGCATAATCACAGTTTGCCATATAATGAATGAAGCTTGCCTCTATTTGTATCCTTTAGGCGCCTTGGGAATAATCATTACAGTTTTTATTGATTAATTTTCCGCTGTTTGAAGAAACGGGCAACCTCTCAGTCTCCATCATCACCATCTCAGCAGAGAAAACGACACCTCTTGTTAACCCATTCTCATTGGTTTGACACATTTCCTCTAACCTGACTCTAGCCAGATTGATATTGCTCCGCCTAGCTTCACTCATATGAGTGGAGCTAGCCGGAGCGAAATACATCTGGCTAGAGTCAGGTTACATTTCCTCCACCCTTTTGCAAAACAGCAGATTTCTTTCAAGCAGTCCAAACCCCATTGCTTTAGCTGTGGTAGCCAAACAGAAACCATATGTCCCCAGCTCTTAGAAACTTCTTGATCGGTATAAAACCACTGAAGCATCTGTTTGACAACTTTTCAATTTGCAGTCAGTCTGCAGGCCTTAAAAGGTGCCATGTTGTGCGTTGTTCTTTGCCAGCATGGATGGTCTAAGACAAATGAGAGTCAGAGTAAGAGGTAGAGATGCGTCAGGGGAAGAGGAGTCCGAGGAAGAGGAATCTGTGGGCAAGGTGGAGATGTAGCTGGAAGGGCTCAAGTTACAGATGAAACTCAAGCAACTATGATTGATCATGTGGTAAATCATGGCCTTTCACTTAGAGGGACTGGACAAAGAGTCCAACCTGTTCTCATTAGAGACACCGTTGCATCCATTGTAAGAGTTTTTCAACTGGAGAACAGGTTATGTTGCTATACCGTCTATACAGATATATCTGTAGGGATATACTGTATTTCTTATAATGTTTTCCACATTTCATGTATTCTTTATAGAATCAAAAGGCTACTGGTTGGTGGTGACAGACTCATAATTCTGAACGCTGCGCAGGAGGCAGCCATTGTGAACATGGTTCTGGCAAATAATGCCATTAGGCTGCGTGAAATCTGGGCAGCAGTGATTGCAGATCAGGGGGTATTTAGAAATTGTAAATACTGTGAACACGACCACAATTAACCGTGTCCTCAGAAGGAACCATATGGCCATGAAACAGCGCTACAGAGTTCCATTACAGAGGAACTGCGATGCTGTGAAGGAGGCCAGATGCCAATATGTGGAGGTAAGGAGACATTAGAGCACTATACTCTTTTACGCCTCGGCTGGCTCTGTATGTTTTCCTGTCACTTTAATGAAATGGCATTGGCTAAGACAGTAAAAGTGCTTGTGGAACTTGAACGATAATGTGCAAAACTGGACATTTTATTCAGAAATGAGAGTTTTTCAACAGTTTTTGGTTTGAATAGATTATTTTTTTGTTTTTTAGCATTTTATTTTTAAAAAAATAATTAAAACAAGCACAACTATATCAATGAACAAAAGAAGAAAATCAAAAATGGTCATTATTTTTTTTATAAAAACTCAAAAGATCATACATCATGCAGTCAACCAAAACCTGTGACTTTGAATCCAGAGTCAAGCAGGGTAGCTCGAGATAGGATGCTCATGGGCTGCAAAATCTGAAGCTTTCCCTGTAGTTGCCTGATGAGGTGGTCTCCCACTTCTAATGTAGCTGCTGGTGACTTTGTTATCTCCTCCTGTAGGAGGCTGACTTTGCTCCAACATCTGTTCCAACATTTCATGAGGGGAACTCCTTTGGAGGCAGAAACATTTCCTCTGCAGACAGCTTGGCAGCAGTGTCATAAAATAGAGACAGCAAAGAAAGGCACTCTCCAACAATGTTGAACTCCTCTGATGTTAATAAAGGTGCGAGGATGGATCCATCATTCAAGATGGTTCATACCACGTTGTCTTGCCAATTAAGATATTGTCTGCGATGTTGATGAAATTCTCTGGCCATATCCCGCCAGGCGAAGAGATGTGTAGTATTTACTGTAATCTGTCGTGCCAGATGACCATTGACACTGAACTCAGTTCTGCTAAAGGTTTTTCCTTCCCGTTAATGGGGAGTTTTTCTTTCCACTGTTGCTTCATGCTTGCTCATTATGAGGGATTGCTGCAAAGCCATGGACAATGCAGACGACTCTCCCTGTAGCTCTACGCTTCTCCAGGAGGGAATGCTGCTTGTCAAGACTTTGATGCATTCAACTGGGTTCATTTATAGGAAATTTTTGACCAATCTGTATAATATGATTGACTTTGACTTTGTAAAGTGCCTTGAGATGACATGCTTCATGAATTGGCGCTATATAAATTGAATTGGTCAAGGTAAAGGAATGTGAGGTGTTTTCCCAAAGGGCAGGTGAAGCTAAAAACTTAAAACAAAACAGAAACGGGTCTCTTTGTGCTGTAAGGAGCTGTGAAAGAAAACGTCCTAAACTTTGAATCTGCAGACTGCCTTGACAAAAAATAATAAAAATATTGAAGTGGTATATCCAGGACCGCAAACGTAATCTGGTAGGACAATCATATGATGGTGCTTCTGTCATGAGTGGCAAGCATGCAGGTGTTCAAGCTCCTATTAAGGAAGTGGCAAAGCAGGTATTTTATGTCCACTGCTCATAGTCTTAATCCTGTTTTTGTTCACACAGTTAAAGCAGTTCCAGAAGCTGAGTGTTTATTATTATTATTTAGTTTTTCGCCTTGTTGCATAGACTTTATGTATTTATGTCTGGCTCCTATGTCCACAGAAAGTGGCTGGACTCACAGAAAGTCATGTATGCTGGAGAACCCAGAGAGTTTCAGTGGCTGAGTGAGGCGCAGTAGCCATGTCAGCATGTGGTTTGCCAAACTTTACTGTATAGACTATCTGCTGTCACATGTGTCCTTGGGGAAGTTGCCGGAGAAAACAGCAGAGATTTGCACAAACTTCGTTTGTGGTCCTTCATTAAGTTGATGTATAATAAATACGTGGAATTAGAGGCAGGCAACCCAAATAACGCCAGGTTTATTATTCGGTAAACAAAACAAAAGCTTTTTTAGGTCTTTGTTAGAATATTTAAACGGGAGTTATGCTTGGGGAATTTAATAGATCAGTAAATTAGTTCAGGAGCCTAAAACAGATAAATACGTAAACTAAATGCGTGTTTACATTATTTTTACAGTTTCACGGAATAATTTTAACTGGCTGCTATGTATCAGCATTTACCATTGTAAAGAAAACGCAAGGTGTTTTTTTAAACCTGAAAAAGTGCAATTTTACACTGACTAAAAATAAATGTATTTAATGCGACACTAGGGGGCGACATAGCAGCGTGGCGCAGATGAGAAGAAGACGCGCTTTACGCAGGTGTTTACGTGTTGACGTACTCCCACTTCCTTAGCTCCCAGAAAGAGGAGCAACCGCTTCCAATTTTCACCATAAATCCCCGATTTTTCTTTGAAATCTTCGGTCCTTCTCTCACCATTGAACTTCGACGCTAAAGAAGCCTGACCCGTCGGCATGATCGGAGAGATTTGAGGTCCACAGTTTGTGCTTTAATCGCGAGTTTCCCCTCATTCATCGCAGGTTTAAGCTAAAGCTAGCGGCGCGTCATTGGAGATCGTTCACTAAATCCTCGGCTTGTCCTCTGTTTAACTCAGAGCTCAACAACAACCAAAACAAAAAATAATATATATATATATATATATATAGGCAGTCATGGCCACTCGGCGTCTGACCGATGCCTTCTTGTTAATGCGGAACAATGCGATCCAAAGCCGGCAGATTGTGGCTGAGCAAGTGAGTACATACGACCCCCGTCTGAGTACACGTAGCAATGCTGCGGTGAGTGCTCTGCATCGTTTTGACATTTTACTCTGTGTGTTTGCATGTAGCTCGCCTCTGAGTCCTCGTAGCTAGCAGTAGACATTATTAGGGCTAAAATGTGAGCGGACTGCGCGCTGTCGGTCCCCCGTTTCACCTCAGGACGGACGGATGAGAGTCCGCCAGGTGACGGAGGAGCACTGAGGCGCAGCTCCCTGCTGCGACCTGTGCTAAAGACCGCCCAGCGATTAAGTCTGTGTTTTTTTGTTTTTATATCACGATGAATTAGCTGTGTTAATGTAGAAAAGTTAAACCGTGTTTTGGTGTGTGAAATGTGCTCGTCTCTGTAAAATCTGTGCCGTAAAGTCCTGGTGCGGCTCCTCCGTGTGATTCAATTAGACTGTAGCTGCATTCCCCTGTGACTCGTGTTTCTCATGGTCAATATAAGATAATATAAGAGCTCGGGTTGTTTCTGTTTGTGGTGTTTATCAGAAGAAACGATGGTAGGTTTAATGTTCAGGCCGGAAGATAAGTATTCACACCCCTTTAACTTTTCCCACCTCTTTTTAGGTCACAAAAAAGTCCAACATCTATAAATTTTTAATAAGGGCTCAATGTGCAAAAGTGTTTAGTGGAGGAAAAAGGGACACAGGGTTTACCCAGATTGCCCTTAATTTTGGATTAATACTATATATATATTATTTTATTTAAATTTTTTTGTCACCAAGCTCACTTCCTTGTCCCCGTTGAAGCAAAGCTTCCACACAGCATGATGCTGCCATTGCCTTGGTGAATGGTGTATTTAATGCAATAAAAGAATATATATTTTATTAATTCCCAACGTTGTTGAGGGTGATGTGCAAAGTTAGTTTTCGGCCACACATTGTTGCATTTTTTTTTTTTTTTTTTGTTATCTGAACAGAGCACCTTCTACTACATGTTTTCTGTGTCTCCTATATGGCTTGGGGCCAAACTCCAAAGAGCCTATCTTATTGCATGCTTTCAAAAATTACATTATTCCTCCCAACCCTTTTTTTTTTTATTTATTTTTTTGTAAGACCAGATTTTTTGTGTGTGATAGGCTAATTATTTTTCCACCTGAGCTCTGGATCTGTTCACCTCCTCCAGAGTTACCACGAGCCAGTTGTCTAGTTCTGATTAAAGCTCTCCCTGCACGGCCCTCTCCGTTCATGACATGATAGGTTTGCTGTTGTGCCGTACTTTTCATTTTCAGCGGATATGTTAAGGGTTCTCTGCAAAATGTTCAAACCTTGCGATATATTTAGATATATTTTTCTCTCCTTTAGTCTTCATAATGCTGTTTGCTCACTAATGCTCCCTAATTAACCTCTGAGGCCTTCACAGAACATGCGCATTTATGCAGGGATTCAATTACACACCGGTTATTTGTAAAAACCTTTCGTCAACAATGCATCTTTACCTTCCAGTTTGCAATTAATGCCCTTCGTTGTGTTCTATAACATCAACTCCAGGTGCAACACATTGAAGTTTGTGGTTGTAATGTGACACCAACGCTAGGAAAAACATCCAAGCGGGTATGAATATTTTTCTGAGGCGCTGCAAGAGACAAAGCACCACAAGGTGTGGAGGGGGGAAAAGTACCTCCACAAAGTAGCAAAATGAGCCCTAACAACTACAAGGACAATCAAAACTAGTTAAAATCACTACGGGGCGCTTAGTGTCCCCCAGAGCAGCTCTAATAAAATTAAAAAAATTTTACTTGAGAGCTCTCTGCCCAAACATCTGTTTTCTCCATCAGATTACCAGGGAGCCTAAACAGCGAATAGCTCACATTCTTTTCCTGAAAACAGCGTTTATTGTTGATCGTCTGACGTGATAAGGTCCATTTCCAGGTCAAAACGAGTCAAGTCTAGAAGGCTTGCCCAACAAAGAACTTGAGCAGATAACTCGTTACGCTGCCTATATTATAAATCCCGACTTTTATCCACTGGCGCACGTTGAAACCACCCGTAAGGCTGAAGGTAGCCAAACGTCTTTCTCCTCATCCCCTGAGACATTCCCTAAACTGTGGGAAGCTTTCAGGTGTCACACTCTGCTGTGAACATTTTAACCACATACAGCAGGAGACTTTCCCCTTACAGAAACACGTTAGGATCCGTTTATGAAACGGAAAGCCATCAGCTGTGAAGTGAAGCATTTATAGCCATGAATCCAGTCTCTGAAGAGTGTATGTAAATGGGCAATATATGGAGCGTTTGAAAATATCGCGATTTTGTTTTTTAAACGGTTATGAGGAGACTGTATCGTTTATATCGAGATGGTCTTTGTTACGTTATAATTACACTTTCATGTATTCCAGTAGGTTATTTTTCAGCTGTTTTCTCATATTTATCTACATCTGCCTGCTAAAAAAATGTGCCTGTGAGACATTTGAGATAAAGCAGACGCTATTTTATAATTACTTTATGAAAAGAAAAACATATCGACATAAATATCTTATATCGACATTCAGCCTAAAAGTATTGAAATAATATTTTGAATCCATATCGTCCAGTCGTAACTTATATGTAAATAAGGAACATTTAGCCCAGTGGTTGTGTTAACATGGAGGGACTAACTTCACATGAAATACTCAGGTTTCTAATCTACAACCAAGCACTTTGTTCCTCGAGGTTGTAATGATTGATCAGTTGTTGTCGGCAATAGTAGATTAGTATATTTTTTTAAACTTAAAAAAAACTCCTCTTTATTGGTAATGCCATTTAAATGACTAAGCCTCGACAAAGTACTCATGTGCCTTTACACTTTTGTTTTAACATTTTGTCTTCATACAACCACAAAACAACACTAACTACACAGCTGAAACCATCACTTAAAAACATAGTGTGGCACAACCACAAACCTACCAAGACAAAGGCAAGGTGGGCATTAATTAGAGAAGTGCCTGGGCAGCCTGGCGGTAACTTTGGAGGAGCTGCAGAGCGCCGCAGCTCAGGTGGGAGAATTTGTCGGCAGGGTGACTAATGTATCAGTCATTGTGCACCCCACCAGTCTGCTGTTTAGAAACAATGCAGGCGACACAGCAGACGTGATAGGAGGCGCTCTCATCCATTGAAGTTAGACTTGCTGACCTGCATGCAGTGCAAACACTGTGGCATGAAAGACGGCAGTGGCAGCATCATGCTGAGGGCCTGTTTATTGCAGATTTTTTTTTTTGGGGGGGAAACATGTTTGAACGTAGGGCTAGGCAATATACCAAGTTTTAAAAATATCAAAAAAATTTAAAAAGGGATATAAGATGAGTTGGGACTGTATCTTTTATATGGAGATGGTCTATGTTACATTATAATTATACCTTAATGTATTCCAGCAGGCTATTTTTCAGCCAGCTCTCATATTTATCCATAGCTGTTTGTTAAAAAAAAATGTGACTGAGACATTTGGGATAAAACTCTGATTCAGGGATGCTTTTTTAAATTTATGAAATCAAAAAATATGTTGATAAATATTGTATATCGGCCTTCAGCCTAAACATATTGAGATATTATTTTTGGATCATATCACCCAGCCCTATTTTAACCAGTTGAAAACCATTATATTTTTATTACCTCCTTCACTCTTGTATATTTCTATAACATAAAATCCTAATATTATACTTTGACGTTTATGGTTTTAATGTGGTAAAATGTTTTGCAGGCATCTGGCTGATTAATTTCTTACACTCGTAACACACCTTTGTACATTTTCAGTCACTAATATCAGCTGCTAGAACTAATCAGGCTAATTTGTTACCAAACATAGACAGAAAACCCTTTCTTTGGTATTTGCTGTTTTTTTTTTTTTTTTTTCCCCTCTGGGTTTCAGTCTGTTACATCTGCCTTTCTCTCATTTTGCTTATCTGTGCTGGATGGAAACGCTCTGCTCTGCTATCTGACAATCACATTAGGAGCTTGATGAGGTACTGTCATTTTCCTTCATCATAGAGTTAAGTAAATAATGCTAGAGGTCTAAAACAGAGTACCAGCACAATCATCACAGTCTTACGTTGTTATAAGAAACATCTTTATATAGTTTTCTGTCTTTTTTTCTAAGTTGGCCGACGACCGAATGGCTCTGGTCTCTGGGCTCAGTCTGGATCCAGAAGCCGCCATCGGCGTCACAAAGAAGCTGCCTCCTAAATGGATAGAAGGGATTGACGAGGTAAATCTGATCATCTGGTGGAAACGCGGCGGGCGAACCTGCCTACATTCGTGGGCTAGTCTCCAGAACACGTGATATTAATTTCTCTCCACGGCTGATCTTTCAGATTCAGTACGATATCACACGGATCCGGCAGAAGATGAAGGACCTGGCCCTACTTCACGACAAGCACATGAACCGCCCCACCCTGGATGACAGCACCGAGGAGGAACACGCTATAGAGATCACTACTCAGGAGATCACACAGGTGCGTTCACCAACCAGGGTTCCCATACCAGAGACTCAGAATGGGCCTTTTTATTTAATCTAACGCCAACGTTTGTTTGGAATTGTCGAATCATCGTGAGATTGCGATACTAGCTTTTATTAGTATCCAAATGGCATGTGGAATCAGACACGGTGGTTTACGCCTCCTGCAATATTTTGTATTATTTTTTAGAAATCCAAACAGTATGCCCATTTATCCGTCAAACCATGAATCCTGCACCCTTTTCCAATTTGTTTTCAGAAACTGTATGAAAGTCCGTCCTGTTGATGCAGTTATAGACCAAACAAATTTGGCCTTCTTAGCTTTGATGCAGTTGTTAAGTCCTAGTTCTAGCAAATGTATTTTTATTGCAGAACGACTTTAAACCATCTTGTTATCACAAATATACCATGAGTTCAGGCTCTATGCATAATGAATTTATTCCAATGACAATAAAAGTGATGAAAAACAGTATTTTAAAAGCCATTGCAGTTTTTTCTTTGGCAATAGATGTTATGGTTTGGACTGGGCGGCCGCAATACCCACAAACAGAAACATCACTCTAGAAAACTAAGAAAAGAAGCAAGTAATAACAACTTAACCATTATTAAACAATACTGAACAGGCTAGAGCACACAGTAACTGCATTTAAACATATTTAGAAAAGTATTGATGTTTATTAATGCTCTCAAGGAACCAACAGCGAAGGAGGAAAAAGCAAAAGACCCAACAATGCTTTGAATCTTAAAAAGTCATGTTGGGTTTAAAATCTTAATGATAATTTAAAAAAGGATAAATGGTAATTACTTAATGGTAAGTAATTACCGATCTCTTCTGGCCATTGATTGGTGCATCCATATAAAAACAGTGGAAGATGCCCCGTATGTATTTATTGTAGCGTTTTGCTGCGGTTCTATACTAGTTTTAGTATTTACCTACATCTATTGCCGTATGCTTGGTCGTATTTTCCTATTTCTGTCTGATTTTCTGTTAAGTGCACGTTTTTAGGGTCACTCTTACTATACTTAAACGTTGTATGGCGCTTTGAGAGTTTATCTGTTAAAAGCGCTTTAAAAAAGCGAGAATTTGTCTCTGCTGGAAATGTCTTCAAACTGTTGCTAACTTTGACGCTTTGTTTGAACCGAGCAACGTGACCGACCGACAGTATTCCCCTTTTTACAGATTTTCATGTTTTTCAGTTTGAAAATCATTGCAGGTAAACGTGTTTTTGCCCGACTTTGATTAAAGGGCCATTGTCAGTATTTTTGTATCTGTGCAGCTTTGTTGGTGTAGAAGTTTCCTCTATTGGTGTATTTGTTATAAGTTCTTTTCTCTTTTTTTTTTATTCCTACTTTTTTAATTTTTTTTAAAAAAAAGTTGAGCGGTGGAGAGAAACCCAGGTCGAGACTCGAGGCGATCTGCTGGGTTTCCTCAGATTGAAAACATTTTAACCAATCTGTCGAATCCGATTGAAATGACTCTGTAAAGTGCCTGGAGATAACCTATTGTGAATAGGCATTATATAAATAAACTGTATTCGGTGTGCGTGTTACACAAACAAGCTGAAAATGTAAACATCTGGCTGGTTTGTGCATACTGTGGTCCTGCGCTCAGATGTTCCACCGATGCCAGCGATCTGTGACCGGCCTGCAGTCTCGGCGGGGCCACTGCACCGAGCAGGAGGAGAGGCTCCTGGTAAACGTGGTGTCGTCCTTAGCGCAGAGCCTCCAGGACCTGTCCATCAGCTTCAGGCACACGCAGTCCAGCTATTTAAAACGTAAGGTCTGCCGCCGGGTGCGTTTTTTTTTTTAGAGGAGGATCTAATCTGTCTGTAGATGTGTGGATTAATCCCGTACGTGTCCTACGAACCAGGTATGAAGAATCGGGAGGAGCGGTCGAAGCACTTTTTTGACTCTGGGCCGTTAATGGAAGAGGATGAAGATTTAGCTCTGTATGACAAGGTGAGAGAGCGGCTTTTGTTCCTGTGAACGAATCAGAGTTGGGCTGCGTGGGGAATATTGTGCAGTAACAATTACAAATATATATCATAAAAAGTTTTCAGAAATTTTTGTGAAAACGTGGGTAAAAATTGAGCCACTTTCCTTATGTCCCTGAGCAGGATTCTGCCTGTTGGCCCCACTGATCTCTATTTATTCACTGGATTGCGCATTGGCCATATTTAATACAAGTCGCTTTGAAGCCACCAGCCGCCATATTGGTACTCCCTATTTCCCCCCAGTAACTAGGGAATATGTGCGCTACAGCATCGAATAACGAGGATTTTCTCATGTTCAGGGGGGGCTTAAAACTTTTAAAATGTCAAATGCCATATACTTTTATGTTATGTACTAAAACTATCAAGTACTGAGAAAGTCATTTGCTGAAATATTTTGCACTATATATATATATATATATATATATATATATATATATATATATATATAAATATATAAATAATGCAAAATATTTCAGCACCTAATTTCCTAGTAGTTGATAGTGTTAGTACATCCACTGACTGTAGAATTACCTGTGAAACGTTTTCACTCAGCCAGAAAACTGCTTGTTGTTACAACCAAATCCTGTGGGATTCTGTGAGAGTAGGGAGTAGCAAGATGGCGGCCAGTTACTTCAGTTTTTCGGCAAAATCAGCTCTCCAGTGAATAAATAGAGATCAGTGATTGGCCCCCTTTTTTATGCATTTCACACATTGTTGTTCTAAAATTAAATGTAATGAAATCACTGAAATGAAATTGCTTCAGGTCTCTTAATTGACTCATTTTAAAAAAAGAGAAAGTAGCTTTAAGTCCAGCGAGTTTGAGGAAGTGATCATTAAAAACTATGTGAACTAAGCCTAAACAACACAGTTTGTCATTGTTCATGCTGACAGTAGCCTGCATATGGTTGGCAGTGGTGCTATTAGTATTATAGCATGATGATGATATTAAACCCAATAAAACGGCTAAACTACAGTAGCATTGTGGCTTGCAGTGTGTAACAGTGTGCTTTCATCTTGAAATCGCAGGGCTTCACGGATGACCAGCTGATGCTGGTGGAGCAGAACACCGTTTTAGTGGAGGAACGGGAGAGGGAGATCCGACAAATAGTCCAGTCCATCTCGGATCTGAATGAGATTTTCCGAGACTTGGCCGGAATGGTGGTGGAGCAGGTACGGAAAGGACACGGATGAAGCGACGCAAACGCAGTGGAACAATTGTAAAAGCTCCATTTTTATTCTGGTTTGTGTTGAGAACCTGTGCAAAGTGTGATGAATCTTTTTTTATTTTTATTTTTTTTAAACCTCTGAACCTTTCCTTAAGTTAGCTGATTTTTGTTACTTTGTTTTCTTCTAAAAGAAGGTACTACTACAGTTTATGGTTTAGCCTGTAGTAATTAAAAAAAATATATAGAAAAATATTAACCGAACTAATTAAAACAACGGCGCTGTATGAAAGAAACATTCATTCAGAATAAATAAGGAAAACAAATGTGTAAAGTTGACGAAGCGTGGATCTGAAATTTTCTGCTGCCAACAGAGTTTTACCTAAAACCTAAAGCGTATGTTTTTATTGAAGCGAAATGAGACGAGAGACGGGAATAAATACCAGCAGAAAGTCTCCCTGTACACCCCATAGATACATAGGAGAATTAGTTAGATGGTATTTTTTTATGAAAACTTGTTCATGTGACAAACTTTTAATTAGTGTTATGAGACTAGAACTTCCTTAAAAGAACAGTTTTGAGAAGTTTGGGATATTATCCTGAACCTTTAAGAACATGTTTGTCAATATTTGGTTTACCAGGACAAAACAAATATAGAATTGTGTTTTTTGATCTTGTCCTAATAAAGATCTTTATTTTTTCTCTTGAAGGGAACCGTTCTAGACAGAATCGACTTCAATGTGGAGCAGGCTTGTGTAAAAACAGAAGATGGACTGAAACAGTTACAAAAGGTAAATAGAATCCTTATATTTCCACTGCTAGATCTACCAAAGTGGTTCCTGTATGAGCCATTCAGTTCGGGTCATAGGTTTACACACACTTACCAAGAACCAAATCACTTTGAATCGAGCCATTTGGTTTAAAAATTACGAATTTATCATGAATAAACATCCACAAGCTGCAGAGAAATTAGATTTAAACCAGTCAATCGGCCAATTTTCAAGTCCAATCTAGAATATATTACACATTTAAGATGATTATTTTCTTATTTTATTCATTTTTTTATTCTGGCAGGCACCTTACAAAGTAAAAATATATATATTTAAAATGTTAAAAGCGACAATATTTTTTATAATTTTAAATATGTATTTCTATTCTTATCTTGTATGGTTTTTGGGTTACTGCACTTAGTCTGGGATGCAAAAAAATATATTTTTACTGTATGCTTTAAATTTTATGACTTTGCACGACAAAAAAAACAAAACAAAAACTTTGTTCTGTGTTCTATTCCCTGCTTGTTTTTTGTAAAAAAAATAAACAATGTGGCCACTATAATGATTAGCTCTTCTATTGTTCATGATGTGTTCACCAGAGGGCGCTAAAATCTCAATCGATAATTTTAACTTTATCATAAAACTAATTTTTAGTACAAGATTATTTGTGTTCAAGTTAATTATAATTACTTAAAATCCTTAAATTTTCTAAAAAATTGACGGGGTGCCTTATAACCCGATGCGCCTTTTATATATAATTACCGTACCTGTTGTGCTTACTGACTGATTTTATGTGGTACAATGAGCTTAAAAATCTGTCGAGTAATTCTTTAAAAGGACACCAACATTGGTAATTTACCAACACTGCGCCATATCCAGGATGGCGGCTGTTCTGTTTTGGTTTTCTCTGCGTCACGGGTTGGTTTCCATGTGAATGGTTGAAGTATCACGTCAGTAAAGACGAACAAGTGGTTTTTCCAATCATGATTTTTTTTTTCTCCCTTTTCTTTTGCAGGCGGAGCAGTATCAGAAGAAAAACAGGAAGATGCTTGTCATTTTGATCCTTTTTGTCATAGTCCTTATTCTAATTATTATTCTTTTTGGAACCAAGTTTAAGTGAATCATTCCTCTGTCCGTGTGTCCGTCTGTTTGAGTGTTTGTGGTGTACGTGTTTGGACTTGGATTTCTTCTGGATTCGGCTTGAAACCATCAAGAAGAACTCGATATTCCTCCAAGTGCATTTTGAGCGGCGTGGAAACATTTTCCCTGCTGCCGTTGAATGAAAGAAGCAACCTTCGGTCTGGCTAAGAGCGAAGCCCCGTCCGTGCTGACATATCTGTGTCTTAATGAAAGGAAAACCCCCTTTGCTGTTGAAGTAACCATGTGAAACTGCTAAGGCTGAGCATTTTCTGCTTAAACTCAAAGCACAGATCGTGACGAAGATCGGTGGCTCCTGTCTGTCGGGGACAAGAGTGAGCAAAGCCCAAAATAATGCATTTTCAAATCAGCGTTACATTTACATCTCAGTATTTGACCTTTAAAGATGTAAAGAGGATATGTGCATTTGTGTTGATTAGAGAAGCTGTTTAGTACCAAAAATGCTCCTTTGGTTTGTTGACCACCGATTTTCTTCTTAAACAACATGGCTGTCCTTGGTTCCCTTCACCAGTTATTTTTTTTTTTTTTATCGTCTTTCACACTCGCTACACTTTGAATGAAATGTATAAACACTTGTTTTTATATTCCATGGTCCATGCAGAAAGCGCTACTTTTTTTTTTTTTTAACTCTTGCAGTTTGCACATATTGAGGGCCTGAGAGGGGAGGAAAGCTGTGTTATGGATGATGTACTACTGTCGCCTGTATGATAAAGAGAATTATTTATTTTCTGATACCTTCTAGTAATCCAGAGGTGTTTCCTGTAGATTTACTGTACGCTGACTATGTTTAAAACAAACCCGCTCCACCGAACTGAAAACTGTGATGTTGTCCAACGCAGGCCGTCGCTCAGAGATAGCCTTATGATTTTTATTCTCGTTTCCATTTCAGATTGGACACATTTCATTGGGGTGGTGTTGCAGACTCTCCTCCTGTTCTTTCCTCCTTTTTAAATACAGAGAAGCTTAAATGAAAGAGACCTTTATTATCTGTAATTAACTACATACAACTGTCCAATCATCTTTGTCGTCGACGTGGAGTTTTTGTGTGTGATGGACGGTACTACGTGTATGTCTCGTTTTTTTGTTTGTTTTTTTTGAAGTGAAACAGTTGATGAGATGGCTGCTTTTTCAAAAAATAAAAAACGAAGCTGAAATATGTGTTCTGTGTGTTGTGAGCAGCAGCAATCACTAATCACAAACTGGATATTAAAGATGGTTACCAGTACATTTCATCAGTTAAGGATCAGTTTATCATGCACACATCACCTTTATTTGCATTTTAATTTAATTGCTAATAAATCCCTGCACACAATGGATTTTAGGAACTCTCTGCAGGTTTCCTACAAGCTGCATAGTGTTTATATGTGGATTGTTCCTCGAACTTTCTACAGTAAAAGCTCTAATGTCTCCATAAACAGCAAATACTGGAAACATCAACCTTGAGCTACAAAAAACAAAAAATCTTTAGGGTACTGCCACTGAGGGGCACATTTGACATTTCTTTAAGCTTATGCAATTTCCAGGGAACTTTAACGGTCCCCAATAGTCTGAGTAGTAGCCGCCCTTTAGGGAGCTTTAGTTTCTAAAGTTTTTGCTGTCCTTATTGCTAAAAATTGTTTTGAAATTGTAACAAGTGATTGTTTTGAGGGGAATAAAGAGCAGGAACTGAAATTTTATAAGACTGTAAAATTTCAGTAGAGGGTATTGCCGGAAAATAATATTGTTAAAACATACCCAAAATAAATCTAAAATAACTTAAAGAATGTATGTTGGGGCTTTAATTACTAATAGTACATTGTTATGACATTGTTTTCTTGTGATACAGAAAATTAGTAAATAATAAAGACATTTAATATTTTTTTCTAACTTCATCAACTGCTGCTATTGGTTGCTTACTTTTTTGGAAACAGCCACTTTCAGATAAAACAAACTCAACAAATAGACATGATATACTTGCTGCTTTCAACATTTTAAAGGGCAATAACGTCAAACTAATTCAATAAAGCAGATAGAATAAATCTAAACTGGCTGCTAATATATAGGGAAAACCTTTTACTTGGTACGGTGGTCAACAAGTCTCCCAAACAGATCATGCATTTTATCCCTTTGTCCCTGAGAATTTACCAGCCAGGCTCCAGTCTCATCACCGTTTCTCTACCTTTTCCCTCCAATTCCTTGTCGTTATTTTACTGTGGTATGTTGGTTTGTGTGTATGTATGTATGTGTATATATATATATATATATATATATATATATACATACACACACACATATAATGTATCACTTTATGCTTGGCTAAAATATGTTTACATTGTTTATAGCTGTTCCAGTAACATTAATGACATCAGTTATGGGTAAAAATAAGGTGATTATGTGGCTAAGGAACAACATAATCACCAGCAGCCAGAATACAGCACCAGGGGACCGACTTTAGTTCTTTAAACTAACAAATTCAAAAGTTTTAGCTACCAATCTCTGGTTTAGTTAACACAATGACCCTCTGACATCTACAGGGCAAGCATATGGTGCCAAATGAAAACACTGAACATGAGGTGTTTGGTAAAAAAAATAAAAAAAATCCTATGAGCAAAGTATTGGTTATAGGGAGGTAATAAAAAGCTAATAAAAAGAATACAAATAAAAGACAAGGATATGTTACCATTCCACAGGGTTCACACGATACATCATAAACTAAATACGCTGAATCATGAATAAACTGATCATGGCATTAATTGCAGAATTGCTACACATAAGCAATGTCATTTGTTATAAACAAGTATAATAATATATAAAAGTACTCAAAGAAAATACATACATACATAAATATGTATACATACCCATATATACACACATACATATCTCAGATCTAATTATTTTGATAGTTTTACAAATATATTGGTAGTGAGCTTGATATGTTTTGGTAGAGCATTCCATTCTTTCATTCCTCTGAACACAGCAGTGTTTCTTATGGCATTCACTCACAATGGGAAAGGTGAATTTACCTTCAGCTGCATGTCTGGGTCTGTACTGACACTGCTAACCATGACAATTATTAAATTATTCAATTCTAGGACCCGTTCTATTCAATATCTACATATTGAATAGAACGGGTACAATATCTACCACCGGCTGAGGTTATAACAAGAAACAAGATTAGTTACCATAACTACACAGATTATACACAGCTCTACATTACGATGTCACCAGGCGACTCTGAACCCATCCATGCACCGAACGGATGCTTAAAACAAATCAATGCATGAATGTGCCAAAAACAGAACAACACTAAACTTATCTTTGGACCTAAAGAGGAACAAAACGGAGTCAACACGCAGCTTCAGTTATTACCACTACAAACTACTGATCAGGCCCAAAATCTGGGTGTAGTGACAGACTCAGACCTGAACCTTCAAGGACACATAAAGACAGTCACAAAGTCGACCTTATATAACCTGAAGAACATTTCCAGGATTAAAGGACTGATGTCCCAACGAGATCTAGAGAAACTCATCCATGAGTTTATCTTTAGCATACCCAGAACCAGAACCAAACATGGAGAAGCAGCATTTAGTTCCTATACTCCACAAACCTGGAACAAACTCCCAGAAAACTGTAAATCAACCAAAACACAGATTTCTTTTAAATCAAGACTGAAAACCCACCGGTTTAGAGTTGATTTTCACCCTTAATAACAGGAACATTGACGACATATTTGACGTATATTGATGTTTTCACTTGAAAACAATTTAATGTTTGCTACTGGTCTCACAACCAGCGGCTGTTTTGTTATATTCAATATTTTCATAATGTAAAGCACTTTGAACTGCCCTACTGCTGAAATGTGCTATACAAAAAAACTTGACTTGACCTAATGGTAAAGAATTTTTTTTGAACAAAATAGTAAGCGATTTTAGGACGGATATGTTTCTTGTAAAGATGATCAGTGGATACAACGATCTGTTTTTAACCAGTGGCCAGTTCAGAAATCTACGCATAGATATGACATTTCTCCTGCAGTTGCATTTAAGTAGCATGAAAGGTTTTGCACAGGAGTGTAACATACATTTCAACTGCAACACAATAATTAAAAAAAGAAATAAGCAGCACAAACTCAGAAGGCATTGTTTTTTTTTTACTTTGTCATAAAATTCTGCATTGAAGTTATTACATCTTAAAAACCCCAGAAAAATGCACTGCATTGCCACAGATCAGCTCTTGAAGAAAAACAACAGTTTAAATATTTGCAAGTATTTTTTAGCTTGAAAGGTGAAAGAATATCTTTGTTGACCGATGGCAGGTACTTAAAGCAAATGTACAATTGTGCAAATGTTTTAAAGCCATTCTTAGACACAAGAGGTATTACTGAGCAATAACACTTTTGTTTTCCACGAATACAGCAATGGTTGTTTCATTTATTGAAGCCATAGTTGTAAAAAAATAAAATAAAATAAAACAGCAATAAACAGCTGGAGAAGGGCCTAAATTTGAAGAGAAGATGAGACTAAGAAAAAGAAAAAAAAAATAAAGAAACTAATTATCATTAGTGTTCCAAAAAGAAAGATTGTCTTCATTTCAAAAAGACAAAATTACTTATTGTGGAACCAACTGCTTAATAAGGCTCAACATAATAAGTTGCAAAAAATATAATAAAATGTCTTCGTTTTAGTGTCAACATTTATTGAAAATAGTTGAATATGACAGTTGTTTGGTCTTAAACTGGCCAAAAAAATTAGAAAAAGAAAAGTAAATGACACACCAATTTATTTTTAACTTTAGGTAGAAAAATTTACATTTAAATGAAATGAATTTCTTTGAAATCTGTTATTTCTCTAACAAATTGCTGTAAAGTATGCAACATTTAAATCTGAAACATCCAGATAAATCTGTTATTGCACCTTTAGTGCCGAACGCAATCACCTGAGGTTATTTCTTCATCACTGAATTTCCTAGATGGAACATGTAAAAGATTACCTTCATTTTAGGATATTCATAAATACACATTCTGTAAACAATATCATTACAACTTTTTAAAAACAAAATGTTATAATTGATACATTATGGTAACAATAATTACATTAGTGCTACACCCAATGCACAGTAAGAAAATAGTCTTATTAATTGCATAAAAAGTTTGCAGCATCTATTAGATGTTATGAAGTAGTAAATTGAAGGCATTTGTAAATCAAACTTGCACGACAATCAGCCACACATTATTGCAAAGCTTATGAAAACATGTGAAGTTAGGGAAATTCACCAAATATTCCCTGAAATTTTAGGGTGTAATTTGTTGAAGGGCACAAAATTCTATGAATCAGAGGGAAAACCTTGCATATCATTATAAAGCAATATTCTCAAGTGTACAGTGGTGTGAATAAAGGTTTAAATCTGACTTACTTGACAGGTAGGTAAGCCATTCGTCTATGGGACTTTGTCTTAGAGGACGAATACTAATAAAAGGGATTCTTACAGATTTTTCCTTTGAAAACAACAGACCTTTTCAGATTCAAGGTTCCAGCTCCTGAGGCTGCTCTTAAACAGAAAACACTAAAGTTTATCATGACTTTATGGCAGATTTCTTTAAAGCAGCACCAAGTAACTTGGAGCCACTAGGGGCGCTAGACCTGTAACTCCCATGTTTAGCGCCCCTGGAGGCCACTGGCAAAACTGCATGGTTTAAAAATTAACAGAAGGAGTTTTTGAACAATTTAGTATATCTCAAATTAGGCAAATACTTGGATCAAAACTTACAGGGTGCTGCTTTAAAGTCATCAGGTTTTAAATAAGCAAAACCCAGAAAAAAATGACAGGAAGGAAAGAAAGAAAAGAAGGAAGGAGAAACCAAGATAGAAAAAACACACAAGGACAGACCTGATGAAGGACACAAAAAAGAACAGAAGTTCACATGGAAGGAAGGGAAGCAGGACACTGAGCAGGAAAAAGGGAAGGAAACACAAAAAGAAACAAGAGAAGGACACAAAGGAAAGGAGATTGGAGGCAAGAAAGAATAAAAACACAATGGGTAGCAAACAAGGATGGACAGAAGAGAAGGACAGAAAAAGAAAAAAGAAAGAGTACAAGGAAGCAAGCAAGAAAGGACAAGAGAAAGAAAAAACAGTAAGAAATGAAAGGAAACAAAGAAGTAAGGATATAAGAGGGATGAAGGAAGGAAGAACACAAAGAGAAAAGGAGGGATAATGTTATCTATGTTATCTTCTTCCACACCTATCCAGACGTGGAAAACACTGAAATCAAAATCTATATTGTGTAAAAACCCTTAACATGATTGGAAACTCTCGCTAAAATCTGTGGCATGTCGGATAAACTGACTTATAAAGAGCTCCTAAAAGCCAATACTGCCTTTTACAGCGTTTAGGTTTAGCTTGTTTAGTGCGCTTACATCAACTCTCCCAATAAAATTTTCATAGTAATTCACGACTTTGAAAAAAGCGAATCTAAAAGCTCTACAAATAGACGTAACACATAAGACTGGATTTAAGAGAAGCAAATATTTCTACTTGCGCAGGACGACATACATGATGTGTAGCAGCTTGGCACACGTTCATAACTCGCAGGTAAATGCAGATAAACTCTCCCTTCATCGGTGCTTGTGTGCTCTTTAAGCGTGACACAAGTTTCCGTTGGACCCGCAGGTAGCAGCGATGCTGCAGTTCTTCAGGATGGGGCTGAAATGGGAGGCTGGGTCCGCGTCGGCCTCTCTGGGAGGAAACGGCCTCATGGTGGAGAGGATCAAGGCCAGACAGTCTGCTACGTTTTTGTTTGGGGCACAGGCCAGAGCTGGGGTGTGACCTGCAGGGAATCAACAGGAGAAAGGCGTCATGTTAGAAAAACACGTGATGCTTTCCCATAGAAATAAACCTTCGTACGTACCGTCCTCATCTACAGCCATGACTGCCGCTCCTCTGCTCAGCAACACCTGCACAACGGTGGCCAGGCCTTTTCTCGCGGCGATGTGAAGCGGCCTGCAGGACAAACAGAGGCCTTACAGTTTCACCGGTAACTTAGATCTACATTTATGCGGCTGAAGTTTTAACCCGTGGCTTTTTCAGCCGTTGTCATGCTGCTGTACTGCAAAAACGGAACTAAAAATAAGTAAAATGTTCTCAAAATTACTGTATCTGTTCTTGATTTGAGCAGGTAGATAAGATGATCTGCCAATGGAATGAGATTTTTTGCACTTAAAATAGGAACAACTCATCTCCATCATCTTATTTCAAGTGCAGGATGTCTAATTATCTTATTTTAGGGGTAAAAATACTCATTCCATTGGCAGATAATATTATTTACCTGCTCAGATCTAGGTCAAAAACACTAATTTTAAGAAGATTTTACTTATTTTTAGATCCGTTTTTGCTTTAAAGCAACTCACATTTGGAGGGAGTTGTTTCTTGCATTGATGAGGGAGGGATCAGCGATCTCCCCGAGGATCAACAGAGCACACATCTCATGCCCCTGCAAAGTGAAGCACATCGTTCAGGAGCTTAAACAATGCTGTTTAGACTGCTTACTGTCACTGTGTTATTTATTTTTTTTATTCATGCTAAGTTTAAGGCACCAGTGCAACCGTACAAAGTAATAGTGCATTAGTTTGTGTGCGTTCTGACCTTGCTGCAGGCTAAGTGAAGTGCTGTGTTATTATTGACGTCCACCAGGGTCAAGTCTGGCTTCGCCTTGAGCAGCAAGAACTCTGAAAGGCAGAAAATAAGCAACGACTAACAGGTTATATCACGCCACAAGCCTCTACATGTTGTTTTTGAACAGGGTGTAAAACAATATGGACCGGCTGGAGAAAGCGAGGCTCAAAACTACAGACACCAAGTGCAAAAAACCGGGCAAGAGCCTAAAATAAGTTTGTGTTCTGTCTCAGGCTGTCAATAACACGCCGACTTCACAGAGTCCGGGCACCTACCGACAGCCATGGTCTGTCCGCAGTCTGCTGCCACCATTACAGCAGAGCATCCAAAGTGATCTACAGCGTTGACCTGCGCTCCATGGGCCAGGACCAGCTCCAGCCCAGCCACACTCCCTGAATAAGCAGCCGCATGCAGTGGCGTCCTGCACGAGAAAACACACACGCACACATAAAATAAGAATGAATTAAAAACCTACAGAAGAAGTCCAAAAAAAACCAAAATAAATCTGGGACAGCTGTTGAATATTTAAATAAAAATTGAACCCACCGTCCTTTGGTATCAATAGTGTGGACAATATGAGGACCGACAGTCTTTACTAAAAGCCCAGCAGCAGCATCATGTCCATTGATTCTGTGTGGAAAGCAAAAGGCACATTAAAAAGAACCAGAACTAGTCTAATCTCATCAGAAATAATGAATCCTAAACATTTCTACGCATTTAGGGTTCAAGTGTACTGTAATACTAACAAAGCACAGTGCAATGGAGTGAAGGGATTTCCTTCCTGGTTGCTATAAAGTCTGTCCTCAAGTAAAATGTGTAAACATCCTTCATGACCTGAGGAAGAAAACAGATAAAAAAAAAATTGTGTACTTTAGTTTACCCGTGTAATTATGTACACATTCGGTAACTGAACTGAATTGCTTTAATTAAAATCTAAATTGTCACCATGGTAAGCAGCCCAGTGTGTGGGTGTGAAGCCCCTGAAGTCCAACATGGAGTCCAGAGGGTCCGCTTTTTTTGCAGCTTTCAGCAGCATGTGGAGCAGCTTTGTGTGACCACAGGAGGCGGCGAGGTGCAGCGGCGTCTTTCCCTGAGAGTCTCTGCACAGGGCAGAAGCCCCGTGCTCCAGCAGAGCCAAAGCAGACTCCTCACTGCCCAACATTGCCTGCAAAAAAACAAGCGGGTAAACATAGCTTCTGCGTGTCATTAAAGGTCTGTTCGGGTTGAAAGGAACCCGAGGTGTGACGTGTGCCAACTCACAGCTCTGTGCAGCGCGGTGAAGCCTTGTTTATCCGCAGCATCCGGATTTGCGTTTTTCTCCAACAGGATGTGGACGCAGTCAGTGTGACGTCCCAAAGCTGCCAAGATGAGAGCCGTCCTAATAAACAAAGAAGATTCCATGTCTGAACGGGCCAGGAGGCAGACTCAATCAGCCTAGCTGGGAAAATTAGCTTTCCTTTTTAAATTCTTTTACATACACATCAGTTGCATATCAACAAATATGATTGATCCTTTTGATCAATTTGACGTCTTGGACCAAAGCTTGAAATCTAATATGTATTTTCTGGGCATTTATAAAAATCTAAATAGAACTTTTTTCCCCATCAGGAATAAAAAAAAAAAAAAAAAAAAAAAACATGCTTGTGTTGAAAATGACAGCAAGTCAAAACACAGAGTCACTCACTGCCCCTGCGCGTCCTGGCAGTCAATGACGGCAGCACTTTGTTCCCTGTTGACCAATAAAAGCAGGCAGTCCACTTGGCCTTCAGCAGCTGCTCGAGTGAAAAATCAGAGACTTGAGATTAAAAGCTAGTCGATAACATGCTTGGTGAGACCGAGCTGAACGTGCACGGCGATCTGGACGTACCTGCGGCGTGCAGAGCCGTCCGCTTCTGCTTGTAGTCCTTCAGCGTGTAGGAAGCCTGATGCTCCAACAGGACCTCCACGCATTTAGAAAAGCCCCTCTTTGCTGCGAGGTGGAGCGCAGTTTGGCCATCAATGTCCCGCACGTCCAGACTGACTAAAGTCTCACAAAGCAAATACAGCGCCTCGCAGTGCCCGTAATATGCCTGCAGAAATGAAGCGATCGGTATAAATAAAAGTCTGCAATCAAGTGTTTATAGCTGTCATGACATCGGGCAGGTTACCACCTTCGAATACCTGGAATTTCACATTGATAATGACCTCAGCGGGATAAAACACTGCAAAAACCAAACTAAAAATAAGTAACATTTTCTGAAAATGAGTATCTGTCTTTGATTTGAGCAGGTAAACAAGATGATCTGCCAATAAAATAAGATTTTGGCACTTAAAATAGGAACAATTCATCTCTATAATCTTATTTCAAGTGCAGGATGTCTAATTATCTCAATTTAGGAGTCAAAATACTCATTCCATTGGCAGATGATCTTATTTACCTGCTCAAATCAAGGACAAAAACACTATGTTTAAAGACATTTTGCTTATTTTTAGATCCGTTTTTGCAGTGATGAGTTAGCTTCGGATCCATCAGCGCCTAAATTTTTTCAGCAGACTCAGGCTGTTTGTGGTTTGCATATATATTCACTTTTTCTTTTGTTTTTTGTTTTTTTTACAGAGGGACAACTGAGTCAATCTTTAGGTATTGCATTACATGCTGGTTCGGTAACTGAGCTGTAAAAAAGTTTTAACTGCAGGGATGATTATGGCTACCACAGCTCCTCTAACTCATCAACAACTGTTTGAACAGACCGTCCTCAGAGCGGCAGAATGCATTTTAAGTATGTCTTACTATGTCTTAATTAACTCAGGACGAAGATACAAAGTCCTTCGCTGTCAGCGTAACAAGTACAACGCATTCGTACCTTCCTTAACGAACGCAGAGCACAAGATGAGCAGGTACAGAAGGAAGCAGGTACTACACAGGTAGATACTAGCTACTTAGATCACCAATTCCTCATTAACCCGTTTAGCCCTTTAATAATATATTTAGAGGTTGCAGAAGCATGCGTTGGTTTTTCATGTTTGCATGGGCTCCTTCAGTTATTCTGTCTAATCACGATGTGCTTTTTACTGAATCAGTGCCTTATTAAATAATGATTTTATTAAATTATTTATTTATTGTCTCTGTGATGTCGCAATGTGTCCATGTAGTGTAACCCCCTCTGTTCAAGGCAGATTTGACGAGTCTTTGACGACGATACTTACGGCTAGGTGCAGAGGACTGACTGGAATATTACTTTCGACCTCCTCGAGGCAATTGAAAGAAATCTCCAAGAGCTGCCGGAGTAAAATGAAAAATATGCATCAGCTCCGCTCTGAAGTAATTAAAGCAGAAAAGAGATACATAAAAAAGAAAAGAGATAAATAAAAAAAGGCATGGCTGACCAGCTCTAGATGCTGTTTGTTCCCATAAGCTGCTGCATAGTGAACAGCACTGTAGCCCATGCTGTTCTTCAGAGTCGGATTTGCCCCGTTGTCAAGCAGAAAGTCTAAACACCTGAAATAAAACAGAAAGAAAAAAAAAATTATTTTAGTTTTAGAAGATATTTTTGTTTTGATTTTCTTGTAGTAGAAAAAAAAAAGTACTATCGAACACAAAGCAAAACACTTTGCTTTGTCCAGGATACACTCACTGCTAAACAAAACTGTGAGATGTACTTACAGGGAGGCTTCGTGTTTTTTCTCCTCACTGGGGTGTGTGTCGTATTTTAAACCCCCTCTGTGGATAAAAGCAGGCAGTTCAATTTAAAATGCTCAGCTCAGAATTAGAGAAAAACTTTCTCCTGTCTGTTGACAAGAAACGGTCGACTTTCTTGATCGGCTAATCGGAAAATTTATGCTGAAGCTGTTGCGCGCCACACTGACAGCTACACAGTCGAGTGTAAAAGCTGTTTAATGGGTGAAGAAGACTCAATGTTAGCTATTTTCAATATCAATAAGGTGTCTAACAATAAAGTCCAGATGAAGCAGAGAGATTGAAGAAGCTGTTTACAGGGAAACTGTATTTTCTGCATCGCGTTAAACCATGACTGGTGTTCATTCGGGCTGCGACAGAGCAAAATTCAAAACAGATAACAGGATGGTTGAATATTTTAACACAATCTCACACAAATTTATCCTTTTGGGCTTTCAGCCTCTTTGGAAACATTGGCAGCCTCATTAAACCCTTAAGAGTTAATGTAAGGACCTTCATTTTCTAGGAAATAAAACCACACGGTGCTACTTTAGTGATGAAGGTCGCGATGACTGCTAATCGCTAATCAGAATCAGATATACTTTAATAATCCCAGAAGGAATATTACTGAATATAATAAAAGATTATTTAAAATCTTTTGGGTCTTGCTATAAAAATAATAAAAGAGAAGAGTAAAACTCGGTTTTACGGGACCCTGTGTGGAGCGGAAGGCTTGAAAATTTATCTTGCCTTTATTTCTTCTTATATTAAGCACTTAAAACACAAATCAGAATGAGGCAACACTGGTACCATCAGCTCCAAGTTTTCCCTTAACGTATAAACCCGTGTCAGATTCAAGTGGCGGAAAAGGTTCTCACCCAGAGAAAGTGTGTGAAGCTGCAGCGTAGTGCAGAGGGCTGCAGCCCGTCAGATCGGCCTCGTTGACCTCTGCTCCGGCTCTCACTAAAGAAATTGTACATTGGCTGTTCCCGTTGGCTGCAGCGTAGTGCAGAGGAGATCTGTGAGGGAAAAGAAATAACAGAGCATGTAATGGGGGACGGGGGGAGAGAATCAGCTTAGACCACACTGCATACCTCACCAACAGCTTACCTCCCCAAGTCGTCCTTTATGTCCAGTTCAGCTCCATTATTTATTAGCAAATTAAGACACTCAACATTTCTGCAAAAATGTAAAAAAAAAAGTATATATTATTGGAACCAATAAACATATTAGGGGCATTCATCTTGTGATCACAGATAAAACAAGGAAAAGAAGCAGAGAGAAAGGAGCACCCAGGATAGCTGCATCATAAACTATGCTTTATTACACGGAGCCGCTGCTCTACATACAGAATCAAAAACACCCAAATTCTTAATAGACTTCACTCTACAAGTGATGCATTGCTGACACGGATCACAAAACAGGCTGACTCTGACAAATTAAACAATCTGTGGTCCGGTTGAGTTGATTGAGTTGAGTTAATGTCTGATTACTCACCCTCCAGAGGCAGCTGCGTGTAGGCATGTCCTCCCATAATCATCTGGGCTGTTTATATCAAACTCCAGGGTTGGGACTTGGCCGTCTTGAATCACATTGTAAAACTGGCCTGGGTTAAAAAAAAACAACAAAGAGAAACCCAAAGAGTTTTCAGCTGTGGCTAAACCCAACAAGAGAACAGCTAGGAGCTGGTGGACTTAAAAAGGGGGGGGGGGGGGGGGCCCACCATTAGACAGTAACTTGCGACAACAATCCGGGAAGCCAAAAAGTGCCGCAAAATGTAGTGGAAGCATCCCGTGAATCCCCTGTCTATAGAGATCACAACAGTGGAAGCGTCAGCATGTATTGTGCACAACATTAGTGTGTGCCATGTGACCTGTTCTGTTCAGTGGTTTGTGGTAGCAGCCAATATTGAACAGTAATCTTTGGAGTTATCAGAGAGAACGGCAAATTATTGTTGTGGGTGTAGCAACATTTATATAATCAGGATATTTTATTCTTTTCGACCATAAAAAAAAAGCAGCTGATCCAGACAGACTCACCTGCCTCTAGCGGCACCGTTGGTCAGCAGCGTGCTGGTCAGTAACTCCTGACCATATCTTGCAGCGATGTGGAGAGGAGTGTTTCCATTTACGTCCAGACAATCAATCTCGCCACCTGAAGGAAGAAGACAAATCTTTAATTTTCTTCAACCAACCATCAGTCGCATGTTGCCACAGGACACTGGTTACCATTTTGGATCAGAATCTGGGAGCTTGTGAAGCGTCCCTGCATCGCCGCCATGTGTAAAGGGCTTTTTCCTTCTTTGTTCTGTTAAACACATAAAGAGAAATACACTTAATATACAGGAAGTCAGTAACTACTGGAAATGACACGTTGAACACCTTTTGAAGCATTTTTAAAGAAAATTCTAACTCAACACTTTTTACCGTGTGAAAAATACAAAAAAGAAAATAAACTTATTTGCTTTACATTACAGGAAACCCAGATCGGCTTGTTAGAAGGGAAAGTTACTGATCAGAGACCTCAGAAATACACTAGTTACTGTTTCCTTAAACCCTTACACTGCAAAAAAATCTAAAAATAAGTAAAATGTTCTTAAAATGTGTGTTTTTGTCCTAGATTTGAGCAGGTAAATAATATTATTTGCCAATGGAATGAGTATTTTGACCCCTATAATAAGATAATTAGACATCCTGCACTTGAAATAAGATGACGGAGATGAGTTGTTCCTATTTTAAGTGCTAAAGTCTTATTCCATTGGCAGATCCATCTTATTTATCTGCTCAAATCAAGCACAGATACACTAATTTTAAGAAAATATTACTTATTTTTAGTTACGTTTTTGCAGTGTATTTATCTTTTTCTGCTTAGAAAAAAAACAGGCTAATGGGTACAGGTGAAATACAGCAACATAAAAATATATTTTCCACCATTTAAAGCACAAGTATAAAATAAAATATTCAAAACATTCTGAAAACGTTAAAGTTTAAGCATCTTCAAGGATACCGGTCACACCAACAAACCCTTTAATTACTCGTCCAAACGCTCAGAAGATTTAACATTTAAATGACTCAAACTCTTTAAAGTTAAAAGGCCTTTTTACGTCTTGATTTTTCTGCATTTATTTTTACCTGGATGTTGACATCAGCGCCATTGTTGACCAGGAGCTCGAGACACAGCACGCCGCTGGAGGAGATGGTGGCCAGATGCAGCGGTGTGTTGCCTTGATGGTTGGACTGGTTTATGTTGGCGCCACAGTTCACCAGCTCAGTGGCCACAGCGTCCTGGCCTGTGTGACAGGCCATGTGAAGCGCCGTGTTGCCAAAATTGTTCGGCTCATCGGGCTAAAAGTACGCAGGGGGAAAAAAAAAAAAGTTATTGAACCTGTTGTTTTGGAAACACTTATAAGACTTTTGGGTTATATGGTTACACTTAGAGGACGTTAGAATAGTGCCATTAAACGTAAAAAAAAAAAAAAACTAACCTCAAAGTTGCATAATTTAACCCTATGTTGGTCTGTAAGGCATGTGCAGTGGGTTTTACTTCTTGATTATGACTGAGAAGACAGGCGTTGAATGTTTTATCTGTAACTTTGAGTAGGGCTGGGCGATATGGATTAAAAAATAAATCTCCGATATTATCATACCAAATCCGATTAATCGATTTTTTTCCTCCTTTTTGTTTCATAAAAAGAAATTAAAGAAATTATTTTTAAAACCTTGCTTTTTATGTCAAGCATTTCGTCAGGGAGTTGACCTGAATTCAAAGTGCAACTAAAAACAAGCTGTGAAACAGGCTTGTAAAACAAGATGGCAGCCGTGCCATTATAAACAATGAAAATATAACAAAACATTTGCTGCTAGTGGTTTTACACATTGAGCTAAGAACAGGCTTCACTGCACTTGTGAACTTCAAACTAAGTTAAAAAAAAAGTAAATAAGTAAATTAAGTACCTCGTATTATGGTAAAAAAAAAAGTTTCTACTTAACAATATTTTGACAATACATTTGCCTAAACATATATTCAGCATCACATGCTGTTCTCTTCATGGAAACCCAATGAGAGTATTGGCAAAATAAAATCCAATCTAAAAATGAAATCTTAAAGAATTGTATATTCGAATTAATCGATTAAATCGATTTATCGCCCAGCCCTAACTTTGAGGTATTGGCTTAGGATGTGTTCACACCAGTTTATTATTGGAGCAAGAGCTGGACAATTGATTGCATTTGCAATATAATTGCAATTTTAAAAAGATTTCCCAATCGCAGAGGTCTGCAATGTTTGGCTATGTAACAATTAATGGATATGATGCGTCCGTTAGGTGTCGGTAAAATGTTTAAAGTGGGTTTGCTACACATGGAAAGGAAGAGAGTTACAGCAGTGAGATAATGTAATATTTGTTTTAGAGTTTGCATAATGATTTTTTTTTTCTTAACCAGAAACTTTCAGGAATCTCACCATAGCATTACGTACTGGCCAAACTGTTTAATACATAGAATTGTTTGTTGCACTTTATGTTCAACCAGGATTGATGTCCAACTCAATTAAAAGCTATTCTCTTAAATAATAATATTCTGAATAATAAAAACAGTTACATTTCTTGTTTTAAACTGTCCTTGTTTACAAACACCTTTATTTACAGGCCATTTTTGTTGCTTGTGGTTAATGCAAAGAAAATTCTAAATTAAATCACAATTATCGTTGAAATATATCACAATTATGATCCTTAATTTAATTTGAAGTAAAGAAAAAAAAAAACAGTTCTAAAACTCACTCAATTCAACAAATATTTGGCAACGTCTCTCACCAGAAAGATGCTTTATCTTTAAACGCATAATGCATGGAAATGCATAATTTCTCTGAGTAAGCTAAAGCAACTTTTACCTCCACCCGGAGTCTCAACAGACACCTGACCACATCCACGTGTCCGCTGGCAGCTGCCACATGGAGCGGCGTGTAGCCGTGTTTGTCTTTGCACATCACTTCTGCGATGTGGGAGACCAGCAGCTTCAAAACGTCCAAATGCCCTGCAAGAAGAGCTTTACATTTACTGCAGGAGTCTTTATTGCTTTAACAAAAAAATACAAAACAAAACAAAAAATCTCCTGTTACGTTACAATCAAACTGAAACTGTGTTAGGAGCCAGTCTATAATTAAGCCGGTCTTTTCACATCTGATCGGTATGATAAAAAGAAAACATGTTTTTCCTATCAGTGAGAGCTTTTATAACATACCTATATAATTATAAGTGTTATAATTATATATCAATAATTACATGTAGGGTTGGTTAAAACAGTCATCCACATTTTCTGTAAAGTGCTGGTAAAACATATATTCTAAAAAAAACTTCAATAACCTGGTTGCATAGATGCAAATATTTAAAGTAACACATTTTAAAGCACCTTTAAATTCACTTACTGCATTCATCTGCCATAGTTTGCACTGAAACAAATTAATCTGGAAAAAAAAAAACGTTTGGGTCCCCAAATAGGATTTTCCTGACATCTTCCAAAAGATTAGAAGTGACTATAATGTATCAAGGTATCAGTCCAGAGAGGTGTGCAAAAAGGTTTCACAGCAAATTATTCATAACCCTGGCAGATTTATAGGTTTAAACTGTTTTAATTGTTTTAATTTTACCAACATGTTGCTAATGACTGGAAGCAATTTGGACGATTTGGAGCAGCCCAGCCCAAAGAATATTTGGAAGGAGCAGAAGATTCATCACCAAAACAACCAAAATACCAGCGGAAATATGCAAAAAGCTGCCGTGTACAATTAGAAGGGATTGGCTGCTTTAATGCTAACAAATATTTTTCTTTTGATTATTGAGAAGTGTATAAACTCTTTAACCTGCCATGTTTTTGAGAATGTTAATAAAAACAGATCAATTACTTGTTTTCAGAATTGGTTCTCCTTTTACAATGCTGCATTATGTTTCGAGAGATGCCCGTTTCATTTCCAATCAAAAAACTCTGTTGTTGAATGAAAGCCATTTTACATCTAAAGGTGCCAGGAGTATGATTCATTCTGGGCTTGACTGAAGATAGCTGACAAAAATCAGATAGAAGTCATTGTAGAAACTGGATGCTTTCTCAAAACTAATAAAAATACCAAGTGAAATTTGGTCTGAGAAGCAGCTTCAAAACACATTCAAATACCAAACCTGCTTTGATTAAAGCCCTTCAGGTGTCTGCTAGAAAGCAGAAAATAAAAAAATTATTTAATTTCTTAGTGCCAAAGTGAGACCAAACATCCATCCAAATAAAAAAATAATAGATTTATGATTTAAAAAAGATTGCTTGATTGTAAATTTAACTTATCTTTATTAATAACTAAATATGGAGTGACCTTAGTTCAAAACTAAATTTGATAAAAAATAAAGAAATCTATGGGGTCACCTGAAGAAGGCTTTTGTGGACGATAGACGTCCTCAAAATTGCACAGATTATAAGAACTTTTGCAAAACAAAACGGGCCAAAAACTGTAAAATCCAGATGTGGGATGAGGAAACTGAATCAAAATGCATTTTAGCAAAGGATCAATTTAAAAGTTTACATACTTATGCACCCAGGTTATTGCAGTTTTATTTTGCTTGTTTTATTTTTTAACAGATTTGTTTGCTATTTATATGACTCATAAAGGATATATGCCACATTAAAATGCTTAAAAAATACTTTTGAAGTCTTATTATGGTGGGCGTTTATGAAAAAAAAAAAGCTAAACTTTTAAAAGAAGTTTCACAAGATTACTCTTTAAGCCTTAATGCTTCCTGTCTAAAGAACAGGAAGGAAGGGGCGAGCCTCCATCATCCTGCTGAAAGTTTTTGTTTCTAATCTTCAGAAACTTCTATTCTGGCTAAAGAGCTTTTAAAACAAACTCACCAAGATGGGCAGCCCAGTGTATTGGCTGTCTTTCCTTCTTATCTTTGGCATTTGCACTGGCTCCTTTACGCAAGAACAAGTTCACCATCTGGAAAAACACAACACCTGGGTAAATACATGCGTTTTGCTCCTGCAACTGTTGCCACCACGACCCGATCCCGGATAAGCGCAAGATAATGGATGGATAGAATATATATACTGTCGTCTTACACAATAACACATGAACTAAAACTCAAGAAAATATCAAGCCACCACTGGTTTTATTAAACGAAGCAAATCTACTCCTAAATCTGGTCGTGAAAGTTTAAAAGCAGACATGATTTGTTTTTCTCTATCGTCTTGACAGGATACCTCAGCGTGGCCGCTGTGTGCTGCGTGATGTAGAGGCGTTCTTCCCAATTTGTCTGTAACATCCAGGCTGCAAACGTGTGGTATGAGGGCTGCAGCGCAACTTGTGGCCCAGTTTGCAGCTGCCATGTGCAGAGGAGTATGCCAGAACTTGTCCCGTGCGTTGATTTCTGCTTTGTGTTTCAGCAGCAGTCCCACGGCCCTCTGTGGTAAAAAAAGAGCAACAAATCGAACAGTAAAATCTAGTGATTGCTTTTTAAAATGCCTTTGTTTGAAAAGGGTAAATCAAAGTACTTCATTTCTCGAGGCTGCGGCTCGGTGTAAAGGAGTGAGCAAGCCCTGGTCCTTAGAGTTTACATTTGCACCTGTCACGGAGAGCAAAATCAAAAACAAGCTTTATGTTTTAGTCTCTATGCAATATGCAATAACATTCAAGACATTTTTTGTGCAAGCACTCGAATCATCAAAACTTCTTCGGCTTACCTGCATTTATAAGTAGCTCCATGACATGAACGTCACCCAAATAGGCAGCAGCATGAAGGGGGGTGCTTTGTTCTTGGTCCTGAAACATAAAATACCCGTTTAGAAGAAAAAAAAATTAGTGTCAGAAACATTTCTGCCACCTGTAAAAACAGCCGGTTGCTTTCAGCTCTTTGGTCTGTGTACCTGTGGGTGATCAGACACTAACCTACACACGTTTGTTCAATTGCCGTCAAAAGGAAGTTTATCAAATGATTGCCGTAGAAGCATTGACATTATGTGGCATTATGGTCACGACGGCTGAATGGAGGCTTGCCTCTGGCCCATTGAAGTTATCTTAATATCCACTATCCATTATGCACAATATACAGGTATGTGTGTTATATATAAAAAAAAAAAAAAAAAACATGCCTTTATTCAGCATCAATACCGGCTGCGGCAAAGGTTCTGATGAAAATTAAGAAAAGAGATCATTTTCCCTTCATTGACTTCCTGTTAAATCAATCAACTCCCAGTTTTGGTCCGTGAGGCAGGCACCCCGTCTACTTTCAAGACTAGGCTTAAAACTTTTCTTTTTAGACAAAGCCTATGACTAGAGTGGCTTAGGTTATTCTGAGCTATCTCTGTCGTTATGCTGCTATTGGCTTAGGCTGCTGGAGGATCCATTTCTCTTACTCTGCTGAGTTCTCCTACTATTGTTCAGTTTTGCATTTTGCAGAAAGGCTTTTTTTTCTATTCCTATGGAAAGGTACATGACTGAAATTGAGCAGACCCTACAGCATTGAAGTAGAATTTTTTTAAGCTTTCATATCTTTTTAAGAGAAGGCCTAGTGATCACTCACTAAGCAGAGCCATGTATTTCTTATATTGGTATATTATTGATCGCAGTATAAATCTTGTACCAAGTAGCCGTACTGATCCTGCTGGCTTTACTTCAGATGTGACTGTTTTACAAACATTTATTAGCCAGTGTGATTTATGTAGGAGATCTCAACATAGCAAAATAAAGTACTTGCTGAGTATTTAATGCACGTTCTATGGAGAGTTTGCACAAAACGAGAGAAGGCGATATCTCTATAGCTTCGATATATTTTGTAAGCAGTGCTGGGCTATAGATAGTTCAGTAGCATCTGTGCAACACACAGCAAACAACCTCGACACCACAGCAGCAGCTTCAGGCAGGATCAACCCACCTGAGCGTTGACACTTTCGTTGTGCTCCAATAAAAATGCAACGTCCTCGGCATTTCGGCTGAATATGGCCTGGATCAGTGGAGACTGAGGAAGACATTGGAAAGGCAGCACATATTCATTAAAGAGCATGCAGGAATACATGCTATCACAAGCCACCAGATCTTATTAGAGGGGAAAATGCCGGTCTTAAAAGAATGCAAACTTTACATTTTTATATATATTTTTTAAATACATTCCAAAAAGCCTTCAAAGAAATACCACACAATCTGGATGGTTAAGAATTTGCGACACAATTAGCCTGCAGGAAAAGTTTCCTCGTAGTGCAGCTATGATGACTAGCAGCTGTGTACAGCGGCGAAGAGTCGGGTAAGTTTGCCAAAGTTTAGTAATAGCACCGCAAAAGCAGTATTTACTACCTGGTCCTTGATACTTCTCAACTCCATGTCCCAATCACATAGGAAGCGCCTTCATTGAGACTTTGTGTAAACTTAGCAGCATATCAGCTAGCTAGCCTAGCGTTAGCTTATTTGGCAACTGGGATGTTTTGAAACATCGCGAGAGAATGTCGGGGAACGTGATCTGAGGGGAGGAGGGGGATTTCGCTCCCTCTCTAATCTAATCTCTCTTGTTTTTGGTGCGGAACATTCAGTTTCCCGACATGGGGAATCCGATACAGAGTCTGTGAAGGGAGCTGAAAATTAACTTGATGGAAAGAGGGCTAATCTTAAATACTTATTAGAAGTCATCGTCAATAAATTGTCAAAACACAACGGGAAACACGCAAAAAGCCGTCCAGCTGTTATATATAAAAAAGAGTCTGATTGCTGTAAAGACCTTTCTAAAGACTTTTACATAATGATTTACAAAATGTAAAAGTCTGTAAAAATCTTTAGATTCTTTTTTAGGGTATGACTAAAAAAAGGGTATGATTATTTTCCAGCATACGTTTTTTTTTTTTTTCCTTTTTCACATTTTTTCGTTGTAAAATTTACTCATATATAACATTTTTATATATCTGTGTCTCATCATTAAAAAAAACTTGGTTGAATGAAAATAACTAAGGCTGTTATGTAATTTTATACTGTAATAATTTTAGATTCCATTTCAATTGTGGTTTTATATTAAAATTATGTTATAACATTTCTTTGTTCTGTATTATTTGTGCCAAACAGATTGATTCTATCTGTATGATTGCAGGGATTATATATAACATTGAAAAGTGACTATCTATCTATTCATAAAAATAATAAAAAAAAAATATATTTATTTTCTTTTCAGTTTCTCTATGTTGACTCTTTTAATTTCCAGGCTTCTGTGAATACATTCAACGCTAAAGTGCTGATAGATCAGAGGTTGCATTCAATGTACTGCCCCCCATCCTTCTCAACACCTTCGTGTTTCACATGCCGGGTCGATGAACACGAGCGGACCGGTAGTCGAGAGGCATGACTGTAGCCCGGTGAACCGACCAATCACAACGGCGCAGAAATACTGCGCATGCGCACTTTGCCTCAACCCTACAGTTGACACGACTTCGATAAGCTTTCGTTCGGTAACGTGCTTAGCTAACTTCAAGTTTGAGCAAATGATGTCGTTATTAAATTAACCTCGCAATTCAAGACGCAGACTGGTATTTCCACTCCCGTACCTTTATACGCAGGTAAGAAGTTTTAATTACTCAGGCAAGCTAACGCGGGCAGAGCTAACTAAACAGTTAACATCATGGAAAGTGGTTAGCTTGATGTGGAGCTCGAGCTGTACACGGGCAACGTCGGCGCTGTCATAGCGTGCTTGTTATTTTCTGAGTTTATTGTAGGTTTTGTCTCAGCGTGATTTATTTCTGTGCTTGTGCCCACCGGAAGGATGCGTGTCGGTGAGGGTTCCTCTGAGCCCTGCACACCTACAGGCTTACGCTATTATTTTTATCTGATAGCAGCATCTCTTGGGGTTTTACACCACCTGCATGACGGTTTCACTTCAGAGTGTGCGTTCATTATTAAAACATTGCTACTACCTCACCAAATAAAGCCTGAGAAACTAATGATTATAGTGTTTCGTGAGAAAATCCTTTGTCTTTTGAAATAAACGATGCACTCTTCAGAAACCTTGCAGTACCTTGTTTGCAGGAAACAGGCAGTTGCTTTAAAATTGTAAATTGATGCTTGATCTCTAGAAGTGCACCTATCTGTTTTTTTCCCAATATTTTTATTTTTTTTTTAAAAAGACTGACGTTCAGACTCACATTTTAAAATGAAATATTGTTTTACATGCTCAGGAGTATTATGGGCAAAAAGGTGCTGTAGGCTGCTTGGTGGAAATAATGGTTTAAATTCAATATGAAATAACCCAGTTATATCTAAACATATGTCCTGAAACTTCTGCTTTTTGTTGTTGCTTTTGTTGTTTTTGTTGAGCGTAAACTACGTTCATCAAGGGATCTGCGGTTTGTTCATGTGGCCATAAAGTATGTAAGTAAAGAGAGAGAGATGTGTAATTTTAACAAATTTAATGAATAGGTGGGGAAAAAAATCTTAATTTTTGCCTGTAGATCACTGAGCAGAGGCCCTCAAGTTAAAAAAAAAAAAAAAAAAAAAAATAGTTGGTTGATTGTTGAGTCCCTGTTTTTGGTTGAGTGGCTTGCAGGGGAAATATATAAGCCAGAAATAGGATTCTAGTGAAAGACGAATTCTAGCAGTGTTTATTACAAAGCGTACTGTGACAAACATGCTCCTAAGACATTTTCTTCTAGCTTTATCCCCCTGCAGGTGTGTGGACGGTCTAAGATGCACATTAAATTTGAATGTTCTTATCAGGTGTTGAAATAAGGGTTCATTTTACACGTGTTGGTGAACAGCCCAGGACTATGCTGGGCAGAGTTGAGTTAAATGTGCTGAGAGCTGGTGTTTTTTTTTTTTTTTTTATGGGAGTACTGTATGGCACCCATCTGGCAGCTTTATGAACAGATGTGTTAGTCAGCTCCCCGCTAAATCAGTTGTTTTGCTTAATACTGACCTTTATTCGTTGCAGCTATTTTATCAACATAAACTAAAGCCTCACCGTGACCTCAGATGGCGTTTTTCCAGATCTGGTGTTTTCTGTGTCCTTATACTCTCTTGAGAATGTTTGTTCTGATATTTAGGGTAAACGTTGGTAAGTCACCATGTGAGGGGGCGGGGCATCACTTGCAAGCTTGTCCGTTTGGGAGGTGTCTTAGATGTGGTGATAGTAAAAGCTGTTCTGTGCAGATTATGTTTAAGTTTTAACTGAGGTTTTGAGGGAAGTTGGATGAATGAGTGACTAAGTGACACGTTGTCTTATTGCACCATCCGCATCTTAGTTGATGTCAGCATGGTAAATCCAACTTTACAACATTTGGTAAAGTTATGATGAAACATGGTTGTTTTCACTGATCTCATATTGGGATTATTTATTTATTCATTTAGAACTTAAATAAATTGTGGTTAACAAATAGTGATGGCATCTTCCTTTAGTCTGTCCTAAGGCAATGGCTTGATATTCAGGTGTGGACAAATCTATTGGTTAATCTGGCAAAGAAACTTATAATAAAGGAAGCAGCATCAATATGAATATTATATCAACGTCCAACCTTTAATTTGAATACATTTATTGTCTGTGTAAAAAATACCATCTTAAAAGTATATAGCCACATTATATGCTTATAAAAAGACCAAAAATTGTTTGATCACGATTAAAAAAAGCTTATATACACCAAGGGTGTATCATCCTGATAGTGTTTTAATAGTAAATAAGGCGAAATGCTTTATTTAACTTACTAACAAATTGAGTAACAACAAAGCGTAAAACGCCAAAATAACAACTAATATGCCAGCAGGACGTGATAGTCTATCAGAAAAACTTTGTATGCAATCAGAGTGAGTGACTGATGTATAAATAAATAAAAAAGTCATATAGCGTGGCTATGCACCTTTAAGAAATAATAGATTTTGACTAACTCACTGGTTGATAACCTGTTAATACTCCTGATATTAATACTTTGTACAACCTCCTTTTGCCAGTACGACCACACTTATCCTTCTTGAATACCTGGACCATCTCTCTTTGCATAAATCTCTCTAGATCAAGGTGGGCAACTTCAGTCCTCGAGGGTCGGTGTCCTGCATGTTGTTTTGCTACTTGCCACCTTTAGCAGGCCTGACTTAAATGAGTGCCTCATTAGTAGGCTCCTACAGAGCTTAGGCTTAGCAGCTAATTCACTGATCTGAATCAGGCGTTGGGGCAGATATACATCTAAAACTTGTAGTTATTCTGCACTGAAGTGGCCTCCCTCTGCGTCTAGACTTCCCAGGATCCTCTCTTGTTCTAGTTAGACTTCAGGACCTCCCACATTTTGTTCATGTAGGATGTCAGGTATGGGAACTGAGATGGCCGTGGACGAAGTTAGGTTTGGGTCAGGTGAACCGTTTCTGGGTTGATTTGAACAAAATGTAATTTTTTTTTTAGTATTTCTAAAAAAAAAAAGGAGTTAATAATAAAGCCATGCAGTGTAACAGTCTAAGGTTCCCAAAATAATTAAAAATAAGCCCACAGCGTTACACAGCTTCCACTGTGCTGTCAACTGGGCGAGAGGGGATTTTTCTACGCGTTTATCTTCATTTTCTTTTACACCGCCCTGCCTGTGATGTTATAATTGCCAAATCAATCAGGTTTATCTAATCAAAACTCACCACTACAGGTAAAATTCCTGGTGTAGTTTATCAAACTCCTCTCATTTACATGTGACAAAGCTTATTTCATGCATCCTTTTCTTCCCAAACCACTGACGCACATGTAGATTGCATCCAGCCATCGCTTGACATGTGAAGATCAACCCAATTTTGCCTCACCTATATTCGTATGCTCTATTGTCTTTCCCATTTTGAAGAATGATGCCAAGTAAACAGGAAGTCATTGATTAATGAAAGACAAGTCTTAGAAACTAACAACTATTTCTAATGCTTCAGTTCCTGTTTTAATGAGTGAGTACCAGTGATTTTGTAAAAAACAAAACCAAAGTTCTGAGGCTTTTGATTGACACTAAATAAATGTATTAAATAAAAACAGTATTTTTATCCCCAAATCAATATAATGAGATTATTCAGTTTATTTCAAAACTCTTTTTGCATATCTTTACTGAGGGTGGTTAACAGATTTGACTGAGTCTTTTTTACTAAATTAGACAAGATTGACGCTGACGTTTTGGAAGAGTTGCACAATCCGTGGCTGTAATCACACTGGGACAGGAACAGCACATGGCAACAAAACAGACACAGTGAAGATAGCAGAACTAGTAGACGAAATAAGACATTGAACCAGGAGCTTCTGTTGAGACTAAGAGGAAATGTGCCAAAGTAATAAAATCCTCACTTATGAAGGATTTATCTTGCAAAAACTGAGGAGAGTGAGAAGATGCAATCGGGTGTAATCTAACCTGTAAACTTTACTCAGCACCTCGGTCCCATGTGTTAAACAAATGCTCACCAAGAGCAGAAAGCTGAATACATGTTTGTTATCAGAAGATTAGCATTTAATAGCGGCCTTTTAGCTCCTGCTGCTGGGTGGAAAGACTTAGGAGAGCTGCTGGGTCTTGACCAGCTTCTGGAAATGTTGTCCTCTGTGTGTGTATGTGTGTAAATTGTTTTTAAAATCACCACCTCCAGACATTCAGTAGGAGTTCAGAAATGCTCTTCTATTCATTTGATTCTTCAAGAACCATGGCAGGAGTCAGCTGACACGTTGTTTTTCCTCCTCTCTTGCCTGTATGTCCGGTTTCAGTGTCGGCTGACTGTGTGGTCACATGAGAGCACATGAGGCCTAGTTTGGTGTAAGTCATAGTGAACCCAAGTGTCCTTCGGCCCATTAATCAGTGTGATTCAAAGGAGCCAATCCAGCACTGGGACAGTTTTGTTGCACTGCAAGCTCAGAATATGTTGACGCTTTAGGTTTCACGCCAGCATGAATCATCACAATCACTGATTTAGTCAAAAGCAAATGAGGAAGAATGTGTTTGCATTAATTCAATTTAATTTATATAGCGCCAATTCATTGAACACGTCATCTCAAGGCACTTTCCAAAGTCAATTTCAATCATATTATACAGATTGGTCAAAAAAAAATTCCTATCTAAGGAAACCAGTTGATTGCTTCAAAGTCTTGATAAGCAGCATTCACTCCTGGAGAAGCGTAGAGCCACAGGGAGAGTCGTCTGCATTGTACATGGCTTTGCTGCAATCCCTCATACTGAGCAAGCATGAAGCGACAGTGGAGAGGAAAACTCCCCATTAACGGGAAGGAAAAACCTTCAGCAGAACCGGGCTCAGTGTGAACGGTCATCTGCCTCGACCGACTGGAGGTTAGAGAAGATTTAGCTTTATAGATGGGAAGATTGCATCTCTACATGAGACAAGTTAACGCTGGATTGCATCGTGACCATTTTTATTCGTTGATATCTGCTATTAGACCTGAGGGAAATAAAATAAAGGCTTTTATTTAGACATGCTATGTTATGACCTTTAAAATTAAGCGGAGAACTGCTGTTTTGATTTGCACAACAGACTATAATTTCTTCCTTTCATAAGAGCAGCAAGCCGTGAAAAGGAAACTCCTGAAGAAGCTGTTCAGAGTGCTGTGTCCAAGAGTATTATGCGTTGATGCAGATTTCATGCAAACGATGACTTCTCCACCTCCATTTGTTCTGTCACAGTGAAGCTGTGTGCTGTAAGGAACAGGGTAGACTGTACTTCTTCATGAAGCGTAGGTCCTTCAGCGTCCTGCAGATGTTCTACAAGGCTCTGGTGGAGACAGTCGTCTCTTCTGGAGTCATACGTTGTGGCAGCAACAGAGCCAGAGACTTAAAAAGCTGAACAAGGTATTAAAGAGCGCTGGTTCTGTTCTGGGTTACCGCTTTGGAGCCTCTGGGGAGGATTGTGCAAATGAGGAGGTTTCACAAAATGGAAAACGTATCAGAGAACCCCCAATGATCCTCAAGGGTCTACAGATCTTCAGATCTGCTACAGGAGATCCTTCGCCATCTGGAAGTACTCTTTAAAGAAACTCAGATAGTTGTGAGCCGTGATAAATTTGGGATTAGTAAAATGTTTTTCACTTTGAACGATATAGAAGTAAAAAGAAGCTCTTCTCAGGGATTTAGTTTGTTTGCAGTACTACAAGGAGATGCTTGTAACCAGGCTGACATTTCTGTTTCACGCAAATTTATAAAAAGATACATTTTGCATAATTCTGAGACACTTAAAGTACATCATCCTGCATGGTATGAATTTATTCATAAATTTAAGTTTCACTTTTTAGATTGAGATACCAAAACAAGTCAAGCATATGATTATTTTGGGATTTCACTGAGATGCACCTGTTCTCACGATGTGTTTCACGGCCTCACGTTTCTTGCAGTTATATTGTTATTCTTCATTAATATTGTTTTGTTGATCATTATTGTTGAAGAACGTCACATTCGGTCAATTCTTCCTAATAGCAGTTCAGGGTGAGGAAGCGGTTCTGTTGTAGACCTTGACAGCTGGAAAAGTTGCCCTCGTCTGCTGCCTCAGCTCCTCTTTTGCCCAGTCATACCACTGTCGCGTGCACCGTCTGTGTTATAAAGTACAGCCGTTTGCTTTGGTAAGGCTTTGCTTTTAATGCGAGGGACATACAGAAATAAAGAAGTAAGTCTTTCATGGGTTTTTGTGTGCAGCGACATTGTTAAAATATGTTTAACGGAAGTGAAACTGGTGGACCCGCCGCTTCCTGCGAAAGCTCTCATCCGCATTGTGGCTTTTGCCTTTCTTGTAATGTTGCTTAATCATTAGGATGACTCGGGCGTTTTAGGGAGTTAGCAAAAAACATTGTAGTTGTGCATGAAAGGCATGACTTTCATTCCCAGCTAATAAAATCTCTATATTTTCCCTAAATGATTGCAGGATTCACTCATCTTATGTAACAACTGTTCTATTGCAGGGGTGGCTGATATTCATCCCTCACCTTACCGGGGACCCTGCAGCCCGCCCCCATGACGGCCGAGCCGAACGGAGACCTCCTGGAAGGTAGCCCCCTTTAAGCAGGAGAAACATCACTTTACAGCCATCCTCACTATTTGTCACCTCATTGAACACTGGCTGCCCCCCATGAGGTTGTAATATCTTTTAAAAGTTAGTTTTAAATGTATTCCCAGCAACAAGTGACCTAATTAACACCTATTTGAAAGTTAGAGGATAAATTTACAGGCTTAGTTTTAGGATTTGGGTCATGTTTTGGTTCTCCCTCAACTTGAAGCATTTTTTTTTTTTTTGCATTAGATGTCACACTGACAGATTGTCAATGTGACATCTAATGCCCCCTCCTTCCCAACCTGTACTGGGGAAAAAAAAAAAAAAACACACCCAGAGGCAGCGGCATATAAAAGCCGAGTCATTCTTAGGCAACAGTGGACTTTAGGACCCGCGGTGAGTTGGAGATGAGTGAAGGAAAGCAGGAACGCTCCAGGCTCCGTGAGTTGTCAGCTCAAACAGTGTTTATTTGTACTTTTGGAAGCAATCATTTTCTTTATTTTTCCAAAGTGTTGTCATAACAAATTTTAGTTGAGACATCAGGCTTAAGTCGTGTCTGATTGAGGGTTGTGCGACCTGAGAGTTAATCTGTGTAATTTCAGGTAGCAGACTGCTTGTGTGGCTGATTTGCATTATTCTTAGACGGCTTCTTTGCATTGAGGATCTCACTGACTGTACACTAGTGCTGTATAGAAGTTAAAGTTACACAATCCCAAAATGTGAATGACTTAAGCAAATATTGAATGCAAACAGATCGAGGCTCAGGTTTTTATTTATCTTTCATCAAAACTCATGGGGAGCCTCTGGTGTAGGACTTGTTGGAAAAGGGGCAGGTGATTCTGATGCTTTGAAGAAGCGTTATAATGGGATAGCTGATATTTGATGCAAAAAAAAAACGTTTGAAACAACAGTTCTGCTTTTTGAAAACAAAAAACGTGAGCCATGGCTGTTGGGATTACTTCTTTAATTGTGTCTCGCCAGTACAGTATCATAAAAATAGCTAAAAACAAGTAATAATTAAGATCTACAAGCAAATGTATAAATCCAGGTTTTATGCAAGATCTAAAAAGATCTAAATTAATTTTTTTTAAATTATGCCTCAAAATGTGTTGAGTAAACCCAGATGTTTTCATATCCTAGATCTTAAATTGCGTTAGTCATGTCTTAAATGTGAACGTTTGATCAGTTTCTTTCTCATTCCATAAACTTTGTTAAACTTTAAGAAAACCTTGGTAGCATATTTTTGTGCTGTGTGTAATTCTGACTGAAGAAATTCCTTTTTTAAAATGAATTAAACTATGATAACGCTCCAACATCATCCTGGTCCCATAAAAGAAACCACTGCATCTTCTTCTGCACTACAACCAGCAGCACTGGCGCCACCCAGGGGGGTGTTCTCGCCCCACTCCTCCTCTCCCTTTGCTTAAATGACTGCGCCTCAGCTGGACCAGTGAAACTCCTGAAGTTAGCGGATTACATCAGTCATTGATCTGATCCAGTTATTAAAACCAGCCGCCACAGAGACAGTTTCTTTCCACAGAACAGTCAGCGTGTTCAGATTAATATTGCGCTTATTTGCACCAATCCAGCCATTTCTTACTCTTGTTGAAAATGTCTATGTTCTAATGCACAAGAAAATATTTCTATATACCCTTTTTTTTTTAAGCAACTTGTCGATTAAATCTGATTTTGATTATGTTTTCACAAAAACACAACAACCAAGACACCAAATGCTGCTAATGGCTCTAAGAGAAATTCAGAGCTACGCAAATATCCAGTGAATGAAAAAACTTGGTTCCTCAGAGTAGGTATCTTCTTTCCAATGGAAGAAGAATAAATTCCTCAAACAGAGGATGATCCAGGCTGCGGCGTATTGACGGAGCTCTCTGTGAAACTCGTCTGTCTCAGATGATTCCCGGCAGGATAATGGAGTCCAGTCGAGCCGTTACAGCGCCATCTCTCCTCCTGCCTCCCCTGAGGACCAAGAGGAGCCGTTCTCCACCTACTTCGAGGAGAGGGTTCCCATTCCAGAAAGTCCCAACCAGGTAAAACAAAATAAAACCCCAGATATTTCTACTTATACCAGTCTAATACTATGACTTCAGTATTCTAAATATTTTTTTCATTTGTTTGTTTCTTGTTTTATCTTGTTATTTTTCTTAGTATTTGAAGTGTTAGATGACTAATTGCACAGGACAATTATTAAGAATAAAAATCATCTGTCTTTGCCTCTCAGATATTCAGTTTCCGTAAACTCTGGGCCTTCACGGGGCCGGGGTTCTTGATGAGCATTGCTTATTTGGATCCTGGGAACATCGAGTCGGACCTGCAGTCTGGTGCCATAGCTGGTTTTAAGGTAATGAATGAAACCTGTTGATCTACGCATCAAAATAACCTCAAGATGTAGGATAAAGCTATTAATTTGTAGCTATTTTTTTAAATGGTGAAAATTGGAGATCTGCTCTGCCTTTTTGAGGCAGGAGAACCTAATTTACAGTAGATAAATACTAAAATAGGAAGGATTTCTACCTTAAATCTGCAGAGCACCAACTAGAATCAGTCAGGTACAGGTGGAGGCTCCAGTTAACCAAGCGCTAGTTCTTCCTTGATTTTACGTTACAGCTCATTTACGGGGTCAGTGAGAAAACCAGGAAGAGGATTTAATGCAACATGTGGAGAACAAGGCTGAATTCAATGGGGAAACCCACTGTTGCAAAGTTATGTAATTTATCAACTTTATAAATGCCTCAGAATCACACAAAACTACCAGAGTAGGCTTTGCAATAATGCAATTTAGGACTTCTGGGTTTTCTAATTTGATAATAAAAAAAATGTGGGATACCATTAAAAATGATTGTCCCCTATTAATTTATCTGAGACACACCTTTACACAGGAAACTGTATAAATGTGTGTTTTTATTGATTTGGCTCTGTGATCCCCTTTTAATTGGCACAAAACTTTTTTCCTTCCACTTAACTTTCCATTAACATGTTTAAATACAGCATTATTAGCAAGGTTCTGTAGTAATCACATTTTCTGGTTATCCTCAAGCCAGTAAATGTCTCCTGGAGAGCTCTCAAGTTAAAATTCATGTCTTGCATTAAATTATTTAGATATTTTATTATATTATTCAGATTTTTTGAGCTGTACCTGCATTTAATGATTTTATCACTGATACATGTCATATTTTCTTTAGCTAAGCGTCTTCTGTATGAGATCAGTTACAAATGATCTTGCCTCTGATTATATGGGCTATAATTCTGGGAAATGGCAGTAAATCCAACTCTCATGTGATGTAGCAACTTGTGCTGATTTTATGCCTCTTTCTCGCAGCTCCTATGGGTGCTGCTTGTAGCAACCATCATTGGGTTGCTGTTGCAGAGGTTAGCTGCACGCCTCGGGGTCGTCACCGGGATGCACCTGGCTGAAGTGTGCAACCGCCAGTATCGCCCTGTGAGTTGCAACCTGTTCCTCTTCTCCTTCCTGTTGGTCAAAGTTAATTTGTCTAAATCGGCGGTTCTCATCCCATAAATGGCTGTTTTATTTTTCCAGGTTCCACGGATAATCCTTTGGTTAATGATCGAGCTGGCCATTATCGGTTCAGACATGCAGGAGGTCATCGGCTGTGCCATAGCTTTTAACCTTCTTTCAGTGGGCAGGTAAGAGGCTGAGTTTTCTTCCATGTGTTATATATAGATTTAAAGGTGTGCATAAATTCATAATTTTCTTTCTTTTTGTGATCATTCAGGATCCCACTGTGGGCGGGGGTTCTCATCACCATCACAGACACATTTGTGTTCCTCTTTTTAGACAAATATGGTACGTAATCATCTTTAACCCGAAATACAACTCCTTATTGATTATGTTTTGTGTTTTTACATGTTTTTGTTGTTTTTTCTTTAGGGTTAAGGAAACTTGAAGCTTTCTTTGGATTGCTGATTACTATAATGGCTCTAAGTTTTGGCTATGAGGTGAGCTTTCTTCACATCTGACACCGGGGCAGCCAAAAGTTTACATGCAGCCATTCTTGGCATAAGTATCATGTTAAATTTGGGTTTTTCAAGATGCAGCTTAGCCTTTTTATGGGTTAAACTGGATCTTTTTTTAGGCTGGAATTATTATACGACATAAAGCTTCAAAGATTTTTAAAAATAAAATTAGGTGCACACCTTCTTTGTGAATCATTGGGTCAGAATTATACTTGATGGTTCAAATGCTGTCTATTATTTGTGTAAATATCCTTTAGTTTCAGAGAGAGACTACACGTGTGTTTTTGAGTCGTCAACAAGCTTCTGGTATAATTCTGACTGGATTTGTGACCATTTTTCTTTAAGAAATGGCTAGACCCCATTCACATTGTTTCATTTCACACCCAGATGTTTAATGATTGGTTAAAACATTTCCACTAGGGTGGAGGATGGTACTATTCAGGAGGCCTAATCTTAGCAGGCTTTATCTGTTCTAAGTCAAGCTCTGCTGTGTTTGGGCTCATTGTCCCAACTGTGTCCAGGTTTATTCTGTTAATCATCGTTCCATTAACTTTGTGCAATGCACAAGTATCAGTGGCAGTGAGACGTCCCCACAGCATGATGCTGCCACCACTATGCCAGAAAGTTACTACAGTGTTCTTCAGTTTGAAACCCTCATCCTGACTCTTACAAACATTTATTTTTTTTTGTCAGCGTGGCCGTGTAGAGTCTTTGTCTTGTCTGACCATTAAGGCAAGGCAAGGCAAGGCAAATTTATTTATATAGCACAATTCAGTACAAGACAATACAAAGTGCTTTACATGATTAAGATATACCAAAATAATAAAATGTAGATAGAAAATAGAATAAAAGCAAGTAGGGATAGAATGTAGTAACAAAAAAGAACATTAAAAACAGTAAAACTGTTTAACTAGAACAGTCAAAGGCAATTTTAAACAGATGTGTTTTTAATCTTGATTTAAAAGAACTCAGGCTTTCCGCACTTTTACAGGTTTCTGGAAGTTTGTTCCAGATAAACGGAGCATAGGAACTAAATGCTGCTTCTCCTTGTTTAGTTTGTGTTCTAGGTATGCAGAGTAGGCTGGAGTCAGAAGACCTTAGTGGTCTGGAGGGTTGATACACTGATAACAAGTCTGTGATGTATTTAGGTGCTAAGCCATTTAAGGATTTATAGACTAACAGAAGTATTTTAAAGTCTATTCTCTGAGATACAGGGAGCCAGTGTAAGGACTTTAGAACTGGGGTTATGTGCTCTACTTTCTTAGTCTTAGTGAGGACGCAGCAGCGTTCTGGATCAGCTGCAGCTGTCTGATCCACTTTTTAGGAAGTCCTGTGAAAACACCGTTGCAGTAATCAATTCTACTAAATATAAACGCATGGATTAGTTTTTCCAGATCCTTCTGAGTCATTAGTCCTTTAATCCTAGAACTATCCTGAAGGCATTTAGCTCGTCTGTGTCGGCAGCTGCAACTTTGAGTCAAGCTTGAAGATGTCAGCTTTGGAGCTGGAACATTTGCTATATTTGCTGAGATGCTTTGAAGCTGGATCCCAGCATGGAAACACACCAATTTAAAGAAACTAATTCTAGACAATAAACGAGAAAGTGAGAATTAGGCCATGCCGTTTCTAATGGGTAGAAAATAATGGTGTTTATTCGCAGCTTGCTAAAGGACATTTCTACAAATATTAGTAAGGAATATTTTAGCCAATTTGTTGAATTTTGACTTTGTGTCAATTACATTTATTTTTTTGTTGTCAAAAATGCATTAAATCTGTTTGTTGTATCATCATTTCACAGAAAAAGTGTTTGAAATAGAATCTAAAGGCTTTTTATTCAATCTGACATTCCCGCCCATGATGAGTACTTTGTGTTTTACGTTTTATGGACATGTAACATTGTTTGTCCTGACGTCCCACTTTAGTATGTGCTGGTGAAGCCGGATCAAGGAGAAGTTCTTAAGGGGATGTTTTTGCCGTACTGCGCTAACTGCGGGCCTATGCAGCTGGAGCAGGCCGTGGGAATCGTCGGCGCTGTCATCATGCCCCACAACATCTACCTGCACTCAGCCCTTGTCAAGGTAAAGAAACAAACCGCATAACTATGCAACAATCATAACTTGATGGGAAAGTTGGTGGAACGTGTCCTTAAAGAATCTCTTAACAAAATAAAAAAGGAAATAAAACGGAAAAATGGTGGCGTTTCTACCTTGTTTGTTATCTTTAGTCCAGAGACGTGGATCGGAAGGATAAGAAGGCAGTCAAAGAAGCCAACAAGTACTACTTCATCGAATCATCCATCGCCCTCTTCGTGTCCTTCCTCATCAACGTCTTCGTCGTCGCAGTCTTTGCTCAGGCCTTTTTCAATAAAACCAACATGGAGGTGGTGAGTACGGTGTTTGAATAATCTGCAGCTCTACTGATTGTGATGTTTGGCTGTTCCTGCACAGTGAAATAACGACTTTTTTCTAAGCGTAGTGATGCTTTAGTTGTTGCTGACTGTGTTTTAGAACGCTGAGTGCAACGCTACCGGCAGCCCCCACTCCAACCTCTTCCCTCTCAACAATCACACCCTGGAGGTGGACATCTACAAAGGGGTATGTCTGCTCAGCATCACTCCAGCAATGATCTCTGATGCATAGTTTATGTTTTAAGACTAGAAATTTATTTTTTTTATCCATGGAGAACACATTTAAATGCAGTTATTGCTGGATATTCTTCTTAAGGTCTAACAAGGTAAAAAGTGTAACTGACTCAAAGAAACTTGAAGATCCTGCAAACTGTCTATTTAAACAATTACATGTAAATGCACAGCCGAATAATCTACATTAGATAGAAAGAGTTTTATAGAGCTCTTGGCGGCTCTCAATAAAGTCAAGTGCATTTATTTAAGTTATTAATTACAAAAAAGACATCTTTCAAGTATTTTCATTTTGGTTTTTATGGCTCAAAGATGATGAAAACCCCAAATTCACAAAACCAATAAAAACGTTATAGAGAAATGCTATGTTATGGTTACACAGTCATAAGGAACTTCATAAGGACTTCTAAGTACACATTCGTCCAGCATCATTGACGTCTTCTAAAAGGAGGGTAAGTCAGACCAGGCCATGGCTAAAGAAGCTGGCTGTTGAGAGGTTTTTGTTTAATTTTAATTGAAAATTAAGTGGAAGAAAAAGGTTTGGTAGAGCAATGTGTACAGGCAGCCTTGAGACCAGTATTTAAATCAAAACCCATTTAAGAAATGGTAGGAGAGTCACAAGTTGTGGACTGCAGCTGGAGTTCAAGTTTCAAGGCTGTTGATGGAGTAATTTATACTTCAATAGACTCAAAATGAGCCCCGACCAAGTATTCAGTGCTTTTACTTTGCACTACATTGATATATTTCTCAGTAGGCGGTCATTTCTCCATCACAAATCAGTTATTGGCCTTATGTAGCTTTAATATTTTCTGAGAAACTGAATTCTGTGTCTTTATTGGCTAAGAAATTCATAAACATCTAAATTAAATGCAAAAAGCCTTTAAAATGTTTAACTTCGTGAGCTATGAATCTGTATAACCTAAGTTTGCCTTTTTAAATGGAAATACAGAAATAAATCAACTGTTCAGCATCTGCATTCATTGAGATGAACCCGGATGAATGAATAAACCTTTACAACTCAGTCCTAAAAACAGATAAATAAATCCATGAATAATAAGATAATCACTATCTTTCTGTGTATTTTTTTTTGTATGTGCACAGGGAGTGGTGTTGGGATGTTTCTTTGGTCCTGCTGCTCTTTACATCTGGGCTTTAGGGATTCTGGCAGCTGGACAGAGCTCCACCATGACAGGAACTTACTCTGGACAGTTTGTGATGGAGGTAAGAAAACCTGCTGCCTGGCATGTTGCCGTCATTTCTGCTACTTTGCACTCTTTTAAAAACCCGAACAGATTTCTGTAAAGCTGCAAGTTTGTGTTATTTTTTTTTTTTTTTTATCCTTCCTCAGGGATTTCTGAACCTGAAGTGGTCTCGTTTTGCGCGGGTGCTGCTAACTCGCTCCATCGCTATCGTGCCGACTCTCCTCGTCGCCATTTTCCAGGACGTTCACCATCTGACGGGGATGAATGACTTCCTCAACGTGCTGCAAAGCATGCAGGTCAGGAGAAGCCGTTCAGCACTTTAAGGTGACATGTTTTATGTAACGTTGTGCGTTTTTAATCGTAATTTTTCTCCTCCAACAGCTTCCATTTGCTTTGATCCCCATTCTGACGTTCACCAGCCTGACCTCCATCATGAATGACTTTGCTAATGGGATGTAAGTAGAATATCCCACTGCAAAAAGGGACCTAAAAGTAGTGTATTTGTCCTTGATTTGAGCAGGCAAGTTTAAATTATCTGCCAATGGAATAAGATGATTGCACTTAAAATAGGAACGACACATCTCCATCATCTTATTTCAAGTGCAGTATATCTAATTATCTCATTCCATTTGCAGATAATCTTATTTACCTGCTCAAATCAAGGACAAATACACAGATTTCAAGAAAATATTATTTACTTTTTGCAGCGCTCACCCCAACTCAGTCACGTTCCCACGGTATTTTTTTAGACCACTTCAGCATTATAGGAAGGGAACTGAAAGACGTAAGGGCCAATTATACTGCCTGGGTTACAGAAGTGAGATATTTTTGCTTTTCTCAGGGTGTATTCTGTATTTTTCAAAGAAGGAAAAGAGATTATTTTAGGTCAAAAGCAAAATAATGCTACATAAACATGTAAACAAAGAGTTTTCATTCTGGTAAATGTTTGAAAATTGTAATAGTTTGGTCTTTTTCTCTTTTTAAGGGTGTGGAAGATTTTAGGAGGCGTCCTCATTCTGCTGGTTTGCGCCATCAACATGTACTTTGTGATCGTCTATGTGACTGCGTTGAAGAGCATCCTGCTCTACGTCATCGCCGCTCTCCTCTCCGTCGCCTACCTGTGCTTCGTGATCTACTTGGTGAGTTGTTATAACTGGTTTTAACCACATTTTATTCTTTATCAGGTTCAGCTTGTGATTTAGTTGTGTGCGCCGTTAAACCGCGCTGTCGATGGTTGAGATGACAAGCTGCTCCTCTAGTGCAGCGCGGCCTTGAATTTCACGCTTAAAAAGCTAAGTTCATGTGGTCAGTGGGGGGAAAACTCCCACTTTAAGGAATAATTGCTTTAAATGGGATCATTGGTGGTGCAGTTATTAGCACCCCAAGGATCATACCTTGTGCTACCTTCTCTTTGCGTAGACTCTTCTCCCATAACATCCCACGCAGAGGCAGAACAAAGAGAGAGGGGCATTTCTTTTTTGCACAGTCCCTCTGGGTTGTCCACCATCCCTGGAAACTCAGCGATGGTCCAGTTTCAGCTTTAAGGCAGAGGATGCTTGTTTTCCTTTTATTTAAAATCTACCCGTATTTCAAGGACTTTATGGTGCCATGCTCTCCATGAAGGTTCTCAGGCCCACAGCTTCACAGATCCTCTACCGTACTTAATATTGGGCAGAAGGTTTTAACACTTAGCCCATCGAAGAATTTCTCGCCTGAAAGATACATTTTAGCCTTAAATTGGGGGAAATACTCAGCTTCAGTTCAATCAGTCAACCGATCTTCTTTTGGCAACTTCCCATTTATGCAACGCATGCAGATAAATCAAAATGCAGTTTCTCCCTCTCAAAAATGTTTCAATAATTTAATCAAAAACAAAAGGACGTTGAAAGGAGTCAGTTGATGTGATTATGGACGCCTTATCAGGGAACATCTCGGGATCTCCCAGAATGATGGAGGCTGTCGTTAGGGAGAGGAATGTTCTGGGTTCTCCTCTTGGGTCCATTGTCCCTGTGACTGGTCCAGGCAAGAGTAGGGTTGAAATCCAGAGGCAGGGATCTTAGGAGGGAGGAAGTTCAGCTTTCTGAAAGCAAGGCTAGTTTATTTAAATAGCACCTTTTCAGGAAAAAAACTATTCAAAGTCTAAAGCTGCTCAGGAGTCCTGAGGAGTGGGCTTTGGAGGCTCTGGTACCTTCTCCCTATGGGCAGGAGGCTGATGTAGGAGTTTAGTGCTGGTAGCAGCACTACTGGCTACAGGAGTGCTGATTGCTCTGCAGATCAGGCGGATTCACGCTGTCTTTCATTAAAGTCCCTGTAACGGCCAGATGTTTACGTTTGTGTGAAAGAAAAGGTTTTTCATTTCTCCCAAATTACCTTTAGTTTTGTTTCCATCCGTTTACTGATTGATGAAGGTGAACACTCGTCTGCCGTTCTGGAATGCCATAATAATTTTTTCTTTCCAATTTTAAAGAGTCCCTTAGAGGAAATAAAGCATATATTAAAAACAAAGCGCTTCAATCATGTTGATGTTAAAGTTAAATGTTAAACTATGCCACCAGTGTTTTTATTTAAAAAGTAACAATTGAGCCTTTCCTAGAACTGACAGATTATGCAGCAAGTAATGAATTACATTTTTAACACATTTGTACCAGAGATGCCTGCTAATCTGTTTGTCTGTTCTGATAAAGTCTTAACCTCTTGCTCCCCTCTCGTTGTCTGCAGGCTTGGCACTGCCTGGTTGCCTTGGGGGTTTCCTGCCTGGACTGTGGCAGCAGGGTAAGCAATCCACCTGCTGTGTTCATAGAGGAGCGCTCTGAGTACGACTCCTAAAGCTGAAGCACAACATTAACCGGCTGCATGGCTCTTGCGTCTGGGGCAGCGCTGCACACAACCAGGACTTATATTAAGACCATTTAGGACCTTTGAAGTCAGACTCTCTGCTGTTTCCCTGTGTGTGTGTGTGTGTGTGTGTTTGTGTCGGGCTGGATATCAACATTTGGGGCTTTTTAGGCTCTTGGCCATATCACACCTACATCAGCACAGCATAATTGAGCCAAATGTTAGTAGGAAGCTAATATTAATAAAACAGAGTTATTTTTTTTAGAAGCCGTAATCACACTAAATGACTTTTATAATTCAGAATTATTTTTGTTTTGTCATTGTGCTGTGTGATTAGGCTCTCTAATTGTAACCCGATGCCCGAGACAAAGTTTATTTTTTTACATCTGTACCTGATTTCTAGCCTCATAACGAACAAGCAGGTATAACGGACTTATCGTCCGGCAGAAAACCGTACGAAACAGCGGATTTTCTACCGGTTGGCGCTAGGCGTTTGTGTTTCTTGACAGGTACAGGAAGTCAAAATCACATTTGGTTTAGCTGACAAGCGCTCAAAGGTGTCTAAGGTTATCAAAGACTTACCTCCTTACATCCTCCTTACATCCTGTCCAGCCCGTCTCCAGATCTCAGGATCCAGCTTTGCGTTTCTGTCTTATGTGACCCACTTTAATGACAATGTTGATCCTTGCACAACATGGAACAGATACCAGCATCAATAACAACACAAAATTCCCACAAGCTATTAAACAATATTTTAGATTATTGACAAAAAGCTGATATGATGCCTCAAAGTAGCTTAGCTTCCTACAAACCTTCCTAGATTTCTTCTGCGTATAAATCGGACCTCATTCCTCGGTTTATCATGATTTCCACCCCGACTACCTCAACCTCCTCTGCTGTTGCCTGTGTGTAGCATCAGACTGTACATTTTTGTTGCATCTAATATTTAAAAAAATGTTTCATGATGATAAACATATATTGTTTTTATTTTTGTACACTAAAAAGCTCCAAATGATATCCAGCCCCAGTTGCGTTCTACCCACTTGGGTTATAGTGTTCCTTGGTTTGTTTTTTGTGTTAGAAGCGGATTCTGCTCCAGCATGTAAAGAAGGTTGAAAGAGCAAGTTTCATTGTTATGCATTGGGGTATGAGGTGTTTTTTTTTATTTTTTATATATATTTTCTCTTTGCACAACGTGGTATCTAATATCAGATTAGACCGAAGCAGAGTTCAGTCTTTAATCGGTATTTATGAAACAGTTCATGAAAGAAAAAACATGATAAGGCGCACTTTAGAGGGTGCACTCTCATGCAGCTTTGGTTTTTCTATGACTGCAGCTTCCTCCACAAAAGTTATTTTAGTGCCTCAATAATCCGGACGCCAGAGAGGCGTGGTCATGGCCTCTGCTGCCGCACGTAAGTGTTGTCTTTTTATGAGGGTTTTCTGGGCTTAGGGAGCAAATTTCAAACACCTTGAGCTCATCACCATGTAGACTTTGCAGGAGTTGTTTGATATGTCACACACTGTGTGTGGGGGAGACCGTTCACCGTTGGTTTCTATATGTGACACATGTTTTCCACATTTATAAGAGCCATACATGTTTTCATTTGCTTTGGCAGAAGTAGATTTTTGTATGAAAAAAAAAATTAAACCTGTCCAAATGAAACTCCATCCTGCAAGCATTTATTTTAAAAAGCAGATGCAGGATCAACACATATAATTAGTGTGTTGACTTAAAACCTCTACCTTTTTAAAGGAAAGTTTCTGTTTGTAGCTCCTGCTGTCTGTTTTAAACATGTTTGTCACTTTTTTTTCTGATCTTCATGTTTCAAGTAATAAAACTGTCAACTTTTACTGTAGATGTTTCAAAACCTGAGACCTCTTTGTAGTTTATACGTAGACTAAAACAAGGAATATCAAAATATTCCTGTAAACAAACAAATGTTTAAAAGCCAGCTGCTTTAGAAGGGAAAAAAAGATAAAAAATTGTCAATTTGCATTTAGTTATTGTTTAAGAGCAACTGTGTAACAGGGATATAACATTTTAATATTCGTCCAAGTATAGTTGTTGTTTGTTGAACAATGTAAGGATGTTACTGCTGATTTTTATGACCGTGAATATGTATTACTTATGAGCAGGAAAAGCTTCAGTTCTTTCACATTTCTTTACGTTTCATAAAGTGGAAGTAGTTCTGGGAAGAGATGAGTAATAAAGCAATAACCTTTAAAGTAGGTAGTATAATAAAACTGAGCAATATCCAAGTGATGTGAAGATGTTCCCATATGGGAGCACTGGAAATGAAATGCTTAGTTCTGTGTTAAAGCAGTAAACCCAGTGAAGATCCCTGTTGCATTCAGGAATTACTGTCGCAGGTAGTGATATTTTTCTTTTGTGCAGTAGTATGTTGGTTTGTATATCTTTTATTTCTTTTATTTATATATATATATATATATATATATATATATATATATATATATATATATATATATATATATATATATATATATATATATATATATATATATATATATATATATAATTATAATTTTACACGATTTTTGGTTTCTTCACTCATAAGAATACCTACCTCCCCTCATAGTCGAAAAAGATTGCAAATGCACTTGTATTACAGAAAACTTTGTGAAGGTAATGATGTCTACACTGGATTGTAGTGTTTTTTCTTCCTTTCTGTTCTCTGATGCTGGATGGAGCACATCATATGTCCAAAATAAAAACTAATTATGGATATGTGGACATGTGTTGGAGTCTTCTGTCTCGGTGTCTAAGGGCTACTCGTGATCAGCTGTAATTAAACATCAAATATAGTTGAAACATCTTTGTTTTTCTTTTCTATATACAGAGGATATCAAAAGTGTACGCAACCCTGAAGAAACTATTTTTTTTTTTGTGATTTAACAAATTAGACCACATCCATTATTTTCAGGCTTTTTCCACCAGTAATGTGACTTTTAGGTTTTACAATTCAATGGAAAAAATATCGGATGCATTTTTTTAAAAAACAAAATTACAGTATGCAGGTTCTATAGGAGTGTACACCTTAAAAATAATGTGCTTAATATGCACATTTTGATCAGAATTCAGCAGTCAGTCTTCTTTTGATTCTCTGTTACCTCTGCAAACTGGGGCTTTATCCTGCAAATGTCAGTAACAGCTTACAGACAGCAGAGGTGTGCATTTCTGGTTCTTCACCTTCAGTTTAACTTATCTTAGAGATTTACCAAATATGACTCAATGCTAAAATTTAACAACTTTAACAAATGTATTTATTAGTTGACAGCTGTGCTCGTTTAAGCAACCAAGGCACTGGGGATTACTTTTCATTTACAATGTTCTTGTTTTCAGATATGATTGCTTTTATTTTATTTTTGCAGGATACATCTCACATTAAATTGAAAAAGTTTTGAAATTACTTATCTTTGTCTCATTTTTTTTGTATTTTTTTTTTATCATCACACCTCTGAGTTCCACAGTATATTGAATGTTAATTTATTTACTTAATTTTTTTATTTTATTTTTATTAAGGGGAAATGGATAGTTTTTCCTTTTTAATAGGAGAAATATATTCTCATATGAAGAAAATCACGGTTTCTTTTTTCTTCTTTGTTTACATATCACACAAAAAACTTTATATATTTATAATTATATGCTGTGAGCAATGCAATCAAGTCAAATATCTTGTTCACACAATCATTGCCAAATAAAACTGTGGTTCTGATCAGATTTTATTTATAACCACCTTTCACACAGCATAATGTAACTCCTCACAGAGCTAACTGGAAATTAGGAAACCTCATCACTAAATAATAAAAATGTGACAATTCAAAAACAAAAAATACATTAAGCATAAGACAGAATAAGTTTTGTTCCTACTCAAAGTAGTGAAAAAACTAGAATAAAGGATATGATTTTGTTAAAAATTAAAAAAGAAGCAAATGGTCTAAATCTTATAAATAGATGGAGAGTGGTGGATGAAATGACTAAAGTTTATGTAAAAGCCATAGTAAAGAGAGGTTCGTGGTTTGAATTTAAAACATCAAAACACAAATGTGTTTAACATGCAGTTAGAAAGTGCCTAAACTGGTTTTGGTCATCTGGAGATGACCAAAACTTTGAGCCCTCAGTCAATGAATACCATGTGTCATGCTGACCACCCACTGATGGAGTATGGGTTAAAAAGTGTGGGACCTAAATATTGAGCCTTGTAGAACTCCAAAGTCAAAATAATATAATTTGGATTAAGCATTCCCTCTATTCACAGACAATTTCCTGTCTTTAAGATACAAGCTGAACCACTTAAAGAGAGTTACAGAAATTCCAGCCTGTCCAGGAAATTATCTGGTCAAGAATATAAAGGGCTTCACTTAGGTCTTAGTCAAATAATTTAAGTATTGTAGATCTGCTTTGAATCTTGTTCAAAACATGATGTAGTGATGTCTCTGTGCTACGACTGGATCTAAAATTTCAATGATGTAGCTCACAAACGCTGATTTAAAAAAAAAAAAAAAAATTTATAGTGTAGCTGAACCTATTTTTCCCATTTTTGTTTCTCAAGAGCGTCAGTAAATGCTGTGTAAGTCGCAAATAGTGTTAAATGAAATAATTGGGTACTGTTTAGGAGTACAGTTGCACCACCTGATTTAACAGGTGTAGTGAGGAAGCCTAATTAATAATGGCTAAGTTGTGTTTGTAAAGCATTATTTAGGGTTTCGGAGGTTCTGACTATATTCATTTTTATCTTCCCTGAAGAAAAGGATAAGAATGGAAACACATTAATGGTTGACAAACTTATAGATGGGTTAAAGTTACTTCATGTGGTTTAATTGTAGACTGGAAAGCAGAGAAGTGTATAAAAATGAAATCAATATAGTAAAATCCTTATAAAAATGCAGAACAATTCTAATTCTTAAATCGGTCAAATCTATATTTCAGTCAATGACAGAACAGCTATGTGACCTAAGCGCACACACACACACACACACGTATACTAGTAAAAAGATGGGGACAATGTCAATAAGAAGGTTGCATTACCTTTTCTCAGTGTGAAGCCAACTTGCTAAAACATAAAAAAGCATAAATGTGTTTGACCGAACTGTTTTTGTACAATCCTTCCTAGAGTCAGCAGACAAAGGGCAAACCTTTTCTGGTGTTGCATGGTCTCTGTTTTTTTTTTTCTCCATGACTTTCAAGCACACAGTTAAGCACGAAATTATGCATACCCCAAATTTAAGTTTAAAGGGATCTTTTATTTTTACCAATATGTTTCTTATGACTCTGATGTATGAATGTTTTGATGTGTCTCAATTAGGCCTGACTTGAATCTGTCTGAGTGTTTTTGTTTTTTAAAGAGGGGCTAAGAGTAGGGTTATGGTGAGGAAGCCTTCCAACTTCAACAACGTGGAGCTCTTCACCAAAAATAATCCAAATACTAGTAGAAACAGCTGGTCAACACGGGTTGATTCTGGTACTTAATTTTTACTTAAAAAAACACCATTCACTTTTTACATTGTTGTATTATCTTTTGAGAAATCCATGTCTCATTTCCTATCACAGTTTTATTGGATGAAAATTTTAAATCTAAATTTGTCAGGGTTGTAAATAATTTTGGACTTGACCGTAAACAAGAAAAACTTATTCTTTATGTCAAGGTAAGCTAATCTGCACTTTAGAAACAATCAAAACTGGACCCAAATGGTCTCGATTCACCTTTGATTATTAACACACAATACTGACTGGGATGCTTCTCTTTCTGTTTCAATCTCAAATCCCCGTACTATAAAACTCAAACACAATTTTCTAAAACGATTTCTCTGTCTATGATAATAAAATCAACCAATGATGTAATACGTGAAATAGCACTCAAGCTGCAACAGAAACAGATGCAAATAAATATTTAAATATTGACAGTCTGCTGTAGTTGTGACATATATTATTGTATTTCTTAAGAACAGCCATGTGACTAACCCTATTGCTTTCATAAAGAATTTTGTAACACTGTCAATAAAAATGCTACACAAGTATAACTACAGTCTTTATCTTCTTTACTCACGCAGAAGCCAAACAGATAATGGCATATTTCTTTTTTTATTCAAGGCAGATTCATGTAGTTTCTATGAATAATTAAATGATGATGATGATGATAAAATATTTTTTTTTCCCTTTCAGATGCAAGGGGGACTGCTGCGCCACACAGACCTTTACTTAATGAATGAGATGGAGGTGGATCCGCAGGCTGAGAGATAATGGGACGCCCGGTGCAGTCTGGAGCTGCACTGTAGACAGGACTTGACTCGGGGGACCTGTAAAGCTGGGCCAGTATAACTTTCTCATCAGCCCTCAGTGTCTAACATTTGCTAAAGTGTCCTTATAGTGCACCAAAACATTGATTCAGGAACTGATGTCCAACACCTGCGTCACCTTTCCTAGACAGAACCTCATGTATTAATTGGTATGCAGGTGCCCTGAGAAGCTGAAAAATACCATCTTAAAATTAAAGAGGGCACTTTCCGTTGACAACCACACACTACAGCACTTAATCAATAATTTCCATTGCAGTACAAACTAGATAATCAACCCTTTATGATGATTTATCAGCATTATGGAGTTAGAGAAACCGTGGTGCATGAACGTGGGCGTCCGTCAGAGCCAACAAGCTGCTGCACACGGCTCTTTATCTTTCCTTCTTCTCCACCGTTAACATTTTTCCATCGTGGAAAGAACGCAGCTTAGTTTTTTGTAAACATCTGCATATTTATGAACACGTTATCCCTGTATAACCAGCTTGTATTGTATGTCACTATATGTTTGTTGTTTTAAACATTAGATTTTTTTTTTTTTTGTTTGGGACCAAGCTGTTTCCCATCAAGCTACCAAAGCCTGGGTTAAATTATTTATTTAGGTATTTATACTTAACTCACAGTCATTATAGAATGTAAGCAGACCTTCCCATTTAAAGGGAAAAAGGCATGCCATTATAAATTTAGCCTAAAAAGAGGGGGGGGGAGGGTCCCAGTATGGAAGACTATGATAACACGTGGTTGTGTAATAAAACAGAACATTTAATTATGGAAAACACTGAAGATGAACTTCTTATTAGTTTACATTCAAGAAGTTCACGCATCGGCCAGCTGTTCAGTGAAGAGCTACACTTTAGCCTTCAGTCTTTAATGCGTATGAAATTAAACCCTAAGTTCACTACAGAGCTAACAGAAAAAGGCTAAAACTAAGTGGCAAATTTCAAACTAGATATGAGCCAATCATGGTTTTCCTGGTAGATGCCATTTTTTGCTTTTCCTCGATTATTTGCTATGAGGTCATATTGAAAAGTACATTTATTTCAGTAATTCAATTCTCACTGTGAAACACATTATATAGACTGGTCACATGCCTTGACTTCTGTTAATTCAGATCATTTTCTGCTTCCAGCTAATAAAAACGCAACTTTTAAGATTAAAATGTTACCTCAGAGCAATACAAAAAACTTTTTTATCATAGAAACGTGGGCTTAATGCAAAGAATGTGTAATACCTGTTTGTATATTGCTATTTTCAAAAGGTGCTTTTAATCTGACAAACGAGCCACACCTGAACGTATCTTCTGATATCTTCTGAATATGACAGTATTAGTAGGTTTGGATCAAGCAGAAAATGAAGGAATTGCAAGAATGCCAGCCAACCATGCAGCGCTAACCTTTTATCTGAGTTATTTTTAATTATAAAATGTTTAAAAAGATTGCATCGAACTACATGCTGTCAATTGATGCGTTAATGGACCAAAATATGGTGGGAATTTTTAGTATTGATGTATTTATTGAAGTAGGGGGAAGAATAATGTTTCCACTTAAAAAAAAATCCCCCAGGATCTATTGTACTTAGAGACCATGAAAGCAAAGTTGGCCAACAGATTTAAAATATATGTAGAACAAATATAAGTGTTGAAAGGTCAAAAATGTCATTAGGTCAATTATTTCAAGGTGTTGCTGCTAAAGATAGTTGCAAAAACAGCTCAATTATTTATTTTCAACAAATTCATAGTTAAAATCTCTAATATATCTATATATACATATATATATGTAAAATATAAGGGTTTATTAGACATTACATAATGGTTAAAATTCTCCTTTTGTTGTTTTTACATATAACGTGAGAGAATGGCAGTTTGTCACGTTCTGTTACAGTGTTGTCAGATCTTTATAGTCCTCATTTAATCCCCAAGTACTAAATGGTTGGATCAACTACAAAATACTAAAAGATGGTTTAAATTGAAAAAACAGTAAATTATTTTAATTATTTTGTACACAGTTTCTTTTTTTTTCTTTTTTTTCTCTGTTTTAAACCCTGTTACCTTTTTCCGATGCAGCTCAGCTTCTTTTGTGTCCTATTGTAAATAACGGCTGCCCATATAAGTCTGTTGGAGACCTGGACCACATGATGATATTATGGAAAAATGTAGTTCTTCTGAAGCCCGTATCTTTAAACGCTCAACCTGTGATTGGTCAGAAATGGGTTGAAGTTAAAAGGTTGCTGCTAATTCTTTGATTCTAGAGTGCCAAGCTAGACTTTTTAGGCATACACTGTGCTGTTTGTGACAAGTTAAAGAAAATATTGCTGAGATGAAATCAGCTCCTACAACTATGTCATTAGTGTCATAATATTAATATTAACAACGTAATAAATAACTAATATTAGTAGCGCACACAACCCAGATGATTAGTCGTCCTGTGTTCCCTTTCTGTGTTTATCGTTAGTGAATCTACTGAAGGATTTTACTCTGATGGATAAATGCTTTATACATCTTTAACTCTCTGTGCATGTAACTTTCATGTAACTCAAATATTATTGCTTCGATCCGTTTGTGTGAGGTCTTTTTTCTAAATTGTTTGTGTCTTTTCCTAACTGGTCATTGTTTTTCTTTTTCAAATATTTTCATTGGTTTAGGTATCTTGCATCTTTCTCGAGACATCCAAACCAATTGATTTCCCCATTTCTTTGCTTGTCTGTTACTAAAGAAATGTGACATATAATTTGAAAACAAGTGTTTTTTGTGGAGGGGTTGGGAGCCAAGGTGAACTGCTGTGATATTTAAGGGAAGGTGGGAGGTGCTGAATATAACATGTACGTCACAAAGAGAGTTGTTACTTGAATTTGGTGTGTGATTTAAAAAAAAATAAAAAATTCATTTAAAAGAATGGAATAAAGTGCATTCAGAGAAATTAATAGAAATCAGAACAGAGACCTGAGAGACACTTTGACTTTGGAGGACACAAAGTGTTAGGGGAGTAACCTAAGAGGAGACTACAGATAGATGAGAAGAAATTGGCAGAAAATACTAACATCAAAAGACAAACAACTCTAGCATAACACATGATAACTGTGAATGGGCACTGCTGATTTGCATCATTAAATCCAAAGTTTCCCCTGACACCAAATATTGAACTGAACTTGTACTGTATGTTGTTATTCCACAGTGCCTTGTCTGTTCACCGGTGTGCCTCAGCTAACACGTTAGGCACATTTTTATTTATCAAAAAAGAAAAAAGTAAAACAAAACATCTCATTATATGAGAAATTATCAAAGTTATATACAAAAGCCTTTCAGTGAGTGGACTACAGAAGTTTTTCCCGTTGCGTTTCTGATGACATTCAACAAAAAACGTGAGCATCTGGTTTAAAAATGTGTCGCATGTAGATTTCCACAACATGATAGCAGTTTTTAAGAGAGTTACTATTTTTAATGACGTCATGTTGATTTTGGCGCTCGTCCATGGCCATATTCTGCTCTGATCTTTAGACAGAAAACTACTGTGGTGGTATGTGGTAATTTATTTCTGAAAGTATGAAACTGTACAGTAGGTCCATCAGTGAGAACATGTGTAAAGGTAGATTTCTCCTATCTGTATTTTATTGTTTTAATGTTTTTTGTTTTGGTTTTTTTTGTCAAACCAAAAGAATTGAGCATTCTTTAAAAGCTGTTTGTTGAAAAAAATAAAAATATCCACAAATTTTATTGTGTTTTTTTCTTTTTTTTGTTCTTTTTTTTGTGTGTGTGAATAACTCCAGAAACAAAGTAAAACTGGGGTGGTTGACAAGTCTGTATAAGTTCTTCTATGCTATATACTTCTTAATTCAATGTGTAATTTTTCTTTATAAATTGTCTTTTTATCAGTACAACAAATAGTTTATTTTGCAGTTCAGAAGCGTAAAGGACGTGTTGATGGACTATTGATATCCTGTAGACATCAGCAGTTCATATGACCGAGCTCCATGTTGTAATAAGAGAATTTTACAGCTTGTTAATGAAAATCATTCAGGGGAGAATTGATTTTCTGCCATTCTTTGTAATTTCTTCTTAGAAAGTCTGTATTTAGAAAGAACAGTTAAATTTGGGTCAGAAGGTTGCATACATCATCTTAGGGGGAATAGGAATAAAAAGCCATTTAATTAGAGCTTTTAAAAATGTATTTCAACAATTCTATTTCTAATGTGGAATTACATAACATTCACCTTTAATGCATTCTAATAGCAGGAAATGGATGTTCGAGATTGAATTTCATATACAGTAGATTCTATGCAGTTTCTATGCAGACTTCTAAGCCACTTAGCTGCAGCTGCAAATTTCTGCCAAATGTCAAGGAATCATTTCCAGCAGCTGCCATGTTTAATTTTCCTCTGTGTCTGACCTTTCACTGTTTTGACTCATTGATGGTGTAAGCCTGATAAACTTTGCTACAATCCTGATGCCACTACTAGATGTGCTGACCCTTTTAAATAGAATATTTTTGTCAATTTGAATAAATTAGAATATGCTATGTGTTCTGATGGGGTCTGTTGAAAATAACCTTTAAGCAGGTCTCAGGCCCATCTTTCTGTATAAAAAAGTTTGTATTGATCTGATATAATATTCTAATCTTTAATGTTTTCAATAACTGTAAACAGGAACAAATGCTCTATAACACTTGACTGTGTAATTATTGCATGTCATTTTTTTTTCATTTAGTTGAGCTATTAAGGTAAATGTACATTTCAATAATATCAGTTTATTAAACTTTTCTCTGTACCTATCTGTGGTCTACCAAAACTACATTTCTGCTTATGAAAATACACTGACTGGCATTAAAAAGAGGCTAAATGTGCACAATAAACCTTTGTGGTAACTTATCTGGCTTATTTGAGAAACTCAATCAAGAGTGTTTTCTGATTATTTATATATAAAAAAAGAAAAATGTCAGTTTTTCTTCTTCTTCTTCTTTTATATCTCAGATTTGTGCATTACCCTCCAGCACTGCTGGACCACTGCTGTGGTTGCTAAGGTCCCCCAGAGGTTGCCTGGTAACGGTGGAGCTGCTCGAATCTTCCCGGCCACCAGGGGGCGCTGTCCGCTACTGCAGCGCTCGACTCCTACGGCGGAGGAGCAGCTCCGTTGCTACGTCACCACATTTCACCGAATGCGATAAAACAGCGTGGAAAAGCCTGGAAGTTCATCCCGAGAAGCTGCCAGAAACGGGCAAGTTGAATGGAAAAAATGGTTTAGCTGCATTTTTTTTAAACCCGCATATCTGTTTAGGTTGCAGAACAGAATGATAAAGCGGAGACGGTGGTTGAGAGTTTAACCGGTGAACCTGTTGGGGGATTTGTGTTGATTGTGATGTAGAGACATCCGTGCGTCCAGAGACAAAATGAGGGAAGCTGCGCTGCTGCTCACGTCTTGTGTAGTTGTGTGTCTCCTCCTGGGCCACAGCCGGGCTGCCAGACAGGGACAGGACATCAGATGTGGAGGTACTGTGCGCTCTAAAGCGGGTTTTTTTTACAACGCGTCCAGCAAACTCCTCATGTTCCGCTGTTTTTGCTCCCTCCTCAGCCTGCAGGGCTCTGGTGGACGAGATGGATTGGGCCATATCCCAGGTAGATCCCAAGAAAATGATCCAGACGGGATCCTTCAGGATCAATCCGGACGGGAGTCAGTCCATCAGAGAGGTGAGGTTGCACACCAGCAGCCACCTGGAGATGACTTCAGAGAAGCTTCTTTGAATTTCAAATATACAGCAGAGTGGTTTTTATCTAAACTGATGGGTATCAGAAGCCCGTTTTGGTCTGATAAGTTAAAGGTTTGCACTTTTGAATATACGTAACTCTTGTATAAGCATAAATCGTCTTGCATAGGGATGTTCCAGTTACCAGTATCAGGAAACTTAAAAATACAAGTTCAGTTTTAAAAAATGCTAGTTATTTGGGTCCTGCATTTAAGTTCTTCTAATAAGCATTAGAAGCATCTCCGTGTGTTAGTGCGCAGATTGTTTGATCAGTGTAAGGTGCAGCAGTAGTTTTGGTCTACAATTTGGTGTTTTTTCTTATTTAAAGCTGTCAAAAAAGTTTAGGTTTTAAAACTTTGCATCACTTAAATTACTCTTTGTGTTGGTCCATCGCATAAAATCCCAATAAAACACATAGAAGCTGGTTCACCTAACGATACAGAATGTGGGCAATGTTTAAGCGATGTGAATCACTGCAAGGCCTTTCATTCTGCTTTTAAAGTTTAGTTTTTTTTTATGGTAACAGCAGAGGGAGAACCCGTAAAACCGGCATAATATGGAATTACTTTACAGCAGAGGTCACCAACATGGTGCCCACGAGCCTGTTCTAAAAATCAGCACAATCCGCCAGTGAGCTGCATCTAAAAAGACATTTTATTCCGTTACTCTTCCTCTTTATTCACACTTGCATTTTTTATTGATTTTTATCTATAACAAAGCTTGAAACATTTTATATAAAGTTAAGACAAACTTTGATTCACCCTCACAGACAACACCAATGTCTCAGTCTCAAAAAGGTTGGTGACCCCCTGCTTTACAGGGATATTTAGTGATGACCCATTCCTGAAAATGACGATGACAATCAAGCCAACTTCTCCCAATACTTTTCTTTATTTACTATCATATAATGTCCCCACCTCCTCCCATGAGCTTTAGTATCTCAGCCACTAAAGAGATGCATCAGGAGTGGGCACTGAGTTCAGTTTGAGTCCATCTAACTGGTCAAATATATTATTAATATGTACAGGGTGACTGCGTGGCACTTTAAATATAAAATCCTACCTAATATTTCATCCAAGCAGTCCTTTGGGATCCAAAACAGGTTTAAAAAAACAAAAACAAAAAAAACTGGCCTTCAGGGTGGATATATTGTGCTCTTCTAGCTGGGGCCATGCCCTTTGTGGTTGGTCTGTAAATGTTTTATGTGTGTGTGTCCGTGTGTGCTTTTCAGGTTCCTTTAGCACGCTCTGAGGGAAACCTCCTGGAGTTGATGGAGAGCGTGTGCGACAGGATGGAGGACTATGGCGAGCGCACCGATCCGTCCACCAACAGGAAGTCCTACATCAGAATCAAGTCTCGGAACGGTGAGGCCATGGACGTCTCAGAGGCGACGTTTGACTCTAGAGTCACATCCAGTTTGAAATTCGCTGTGAGTACAGTTTTTTTTTTTTTTTTTTTTATGTATTCTTCAAAATCTAATAATTTAAAACAAGCTTTTAAACAAATAATATTTATGGGCTTCATTTCAATTATTCTTTATTAGAAGGAGCATTAAGCAACATTTCACCACTAGGTTGGCTGCTGAGCAGTCTGTAGGCCAAAAACAAGATGTGTGGCTTCGTAAACAACAGACTGGAGAACAACACGAGAAATGTTGTGATGTCATAATATAGTCCATCTAAAAAAAAAAAATACCGTTAGTTCTTCACATCATTATTTCTTTAGTATCTAAAATATTGAAATTATGCCTATTGCTCCTTTTTAACAAGGAAACAGATCAGATTGACGCACTGACTAAAAGCTCTGCTCTTATTATTTTTTACTTTTTTTTTTCCCCTCAAGTGTGAGACAATTGCTGAACATCACGAAGATGAAATTATCGAATTCTTCGCTCATGAAACGGATAATGTCAAAGACAAACTCTGCAGTAAAAGGACAGGTATGTTCACCATTGCTCTTGCTTCCCTCTCTTAAGTTGTAGTGCAGTATGTTTGTGTAAGAGTGATGTTTTTTTTTATTCATTTATTTATTTTTTATGTGCTTTTCAGACCTTTGTGACCACGCCTTAAACATTCCTCATGACGAACTTTGATGTTCTCTCGTCAGAGCTGCGATCTCTGACACACACAGGAACATTTGGTGCTGTACTGTCTCATGACATTGCCTCGAGATGTAAACAAATCTTTTTCTATAAGATCACAGAGAATTTAGGAGCACTTTTGGCCTAATTATGCCGTTCTGTTCAGTTACCCACTCATGTACAGTTTGTTATATTTGTTCACAATTTTCTTTGTCTTTTTTCACCCATCTAATACTTCTCTCTCCAACTGTGAACATTAACAATTACCGTATTGAACCGCCTTTCCAGTAAGGTCGCCTCCAACTAGTTCAGATGTTTGACTCATCTTAGTGAGGCGAAAGAAAAGCATACAAACAGTAGTTATAATTTGGGATGTAAAAAAAACAAAAAAAAACTCAATGTTATCTTGAAATGTTTCACTTGAATTGGGATTGGTTGTGTTTCCTGCTTCATTGTTAAAGCACTTCGCTGACATTGGAAACATTGATTAGCCTGAGGGACCACCAAAAGAAATGTTTAAAAAGGTTAAAACAAAATTATTTGTCACAACTTAAGACAATACGTTGTTGAACACCATTTGCACAACATGTTAGGTTCCCTTATGGCGCGGGTGCAGCTGTCATTTACGAGCCCTGGGACCAGCATGTAGGTATTTTGCTCTCTAGGGGGGGTTCAGAGTTGCAGGGCAAACACTATTTGATGGGGAATCACAGCTTGACATAAAAGGTGCAGTAATATTTATTACATTTCAACGACCGGATGCCCAGACTGCAGCCTAAACCTTGGACCTTTAGCCTGCTTCACCGTAGGCTATATGAAGACACACACACACTGCTCAAAAATAAAGGGAACACTAAAATAACACCTGCTAGATCTGAATGAATTAAAAATCCCACAAAAAGTATCATTGGAGATCAAACTTATTAAACCATGGAGGTCTGGACTTGGAGCCACATACAAAATTAAAGTGTAACAAACAAACTACAGGCAGATCCAACTTTGATGTAATGTCCTCAAAACAAGTCAAACATTGTCCTCAAAACAATGAGGCTTAGTAGCATGTGTGGCCTCCACGTGCCTGTAGGACCTCCCTAGAACGCCTGGGCATGCTCCTGATGAGGTGGTGTATGGTCTCCTGAGGGATCTCCTCCCAGACCTGGACTAATGCATCTGCCACCTCCTGGATAGTCTGTTGTGCAGCATGGCGTTGGTGGATGGAGCGAGACATGATGTCCCAGATGTGCTCAACTGGATTCAGGTCTGGGGAACAGGCGGACCGGTCCATAGCATCAATACCTTCGTCTTACAGGAACTGCTGACACACTCCAGACACATGAGGTCTAGCATTAGGAGGAACCCAGGGCCAACCGCGCCAGCATATGGTCCCACAGTGGGTCTGAGGATCTTATCTCTGTACCTAATGGCAGTCAGACTACCTGTGGTGAGCACATGGAGGGCTGTGCAGCCCCACAAAGAAATGCCACTCCACACCGTTACTGACCCACTGCCACACCAGTCATGATGGAGGATGCTGCAGGCAGCAGAACGTTCTCCACGGCGTCTCCAGACTCTATCACGTCTGCAACATGTGCTCAGTGTGAACCTGCTTCCATCTGTGAAGAGCTCAGGATGCCAGTGGCCAATTTGCCAATCTTGGTGTTCTCTGGTAAATCCAAACATCCTGCTTGGTGTTGGGCTGTAATTATAACCCCCACGTGTGGACGTCAGCCCCTCATACCTCCATCATGGAGTCTGTTTCTGATCGTTTGAGCAGACACATGCACAGTGTGGCCTGCTGGAGGTCTTGTTGCAGGGCTCTAACTGCTCCTCCTCTTCCTCCTTTCACAAATGTGAAGGTAGTGGTCCTGCTGCAGGGTTGTTGCCCTCCTGCAGCCTCCTTCACGTCTCCTGATGTACCGACCTGTCTCCTGGTAGTGCCTCCATGCTCTGGACACTACGCTGACAGACACAGCAAACCTTCCTGCCATCCTGGATGAGCTGCACTACCTGAGCCACTTGTGTGGGTTGTAGACTCCGTCTCATGCTACCACTAGAGTGAAAGCACCGCCAGCATTCAAAAGTGAGCAAAACAGCCAGAAAGCAGAGGAACTGAGAAGTGGTCTGTGGTCACCACCTGCACAACCTCTCCTTTATTCCATTTACACCACAGCAGCTGAAACTGATTGTCAATCAGTGTTGATTCTTAAGTGGATAGTTTGATTTCACAGAAGTGTGATTGACTTGGAGTTACATTGTGTTCTTTAAGTGTTCCCTTTATTGATTTTTTTTTTAGCAGTGTTTATTGCCTACAATTGTTATGTGTGTTTGTAATCCAGATTATACAAAAACTATCGGGTCAAAATTTCAAACAGTTTGCATTAGAAGACAACCTTCAAGTTTATTTAATCTCTTAACAGGAGAAATGTGGTTATGTTTCAGTTTCTTTATCTTTTTACTATAAAGATTAATTGGTAGTTAATGGCATATAGTGGCTCAAATTAAAAAAAGACAAATGTTTACAGAAGTCCGATTAAAACATATTTTCATCAGGATTGTTGAACACTAGAGTCCATTTACATCCAAGTAATAGAAATGCTATTAACGTTTCTAACTTTGACTGATGTTTCATTGTCCGTTATGTGTAAACTCTTTATCTACCTGAACACCATGAAGTTTCTCAGTTGCTTCTCTATAGCAAAAAAGTATCCTCAAAGTGCTGAATAGGTGGGTTAGCTGTAACAAATACAAATTATAGAATTAGCTTATTTAATTTGTTTACATGCATATTATTTGCCATTATGTTAGAACATTAAAAAACATCTGCTTTTGTAATATTTCTAAGGTTAAGTTAAATGTGACCATGTGCATCTTTATTCCAGTTTAGTTTCCACATCAGCTTAACCAAACTAAAATCTTGTTACTTCACTCGAGCGATCTGTCAAAAAATTGTAAGAATGAAATGTTGGTGTTAAAAGAACAAAAATTACGTGTTCTGACTTCGTATTTGAAAGAAAATCATTTCAATGTGTCCAGAAATTTCTACATTTGTACTTTCTACTATCCCTGAATCTGTTTTCTCTTCAAATATATTTCTATGACATCAACATGACTTCAGCCTTTTTATTCCAAGACTTTAGACAGAACTAGTCAGTTGTTTCACAAACGGCTATTTCTGGCAAATTCTCTGATTTTTATATCCGAGAACTACACCAAGAAGAGAAGTAAACAAGGTAATAAACAAAGTTTTACTGGGAATGTCAAATGTATTTCATCATATAGTCTGTGAGGGTGACCAGACTTGTGTGGGAATATTTTTTATTTATTTTTTTGCACTCCTGTCCCAAAAACTGAAACAATGTCCCGTGTTTGGCTGGGTCAAATTTTGAAAGGTCAAAAAATTATTCAAATGCCGATTATTCTATTTTCTTTTCTCTTGTTTTATGTAAAGAAAGCAGAGCCGCAGTCGTCATCACAGACTAGAGCTGTGCCAGCTGACAATCACAATATGCAACAGCGCCTCACGTCAAGACCAACATGCACGCCAGGATAATATCAAAATCCTTTTTGTTTTAACAGAATATATCTTTTATAGTCCCACAGAGATGGGATTCGTTTCTGCATTTAATCCATTCCTTTTGGGAGCAGTGAGCTGCCAGCCACACCGAGTGGCGCCAGGGGAGCATTCTGGGGCTGAGGGTCTTGCTCAGGGAGCCAACGTGGCAGTCTGCGGGAATTGAACCGGGGCTCTAATCACCAGGTCACCACTCCCACCAGAATATTGAGGAAACTACATCAAAGAAAAGAAAATGCAGCTGCAACAAAGACTGGGGAAGGGTTTATAACTGGGTGAGTGAAATGTGATCCTCAGAGAGCTCTTTGTGGCGTTGGCCAAAGTTATTGTTCAGTTTCACTAGTTGCCTGATTATTACCTGACCTGTACAATAAAGCAATCACTTAAAAAGAACCTGTCTGACAACATGAAGTAGGAATAAATCATACCTAAACTAAAGTAAAACATGTCAGTGACAGAAGATTTACAAAGCAATATTTTTAGGCTTTGAGGACAGAAAGGAACCTCATTGACAGCCGTTATCCACATCTGGAGAAAATGCCACACTGCGGTTACCCTTCCTTGGAGCGGTCCGCTGACCAAATTAGTACAGGAGGGAATTGCTGACTCAAACATTAGGGCACAAACAGAACATCTAAGGTAGCAAAGGTCTCACTACTTCAACTCAGGTCAGTGTTGATGATTCAACAGGAAGAAAGAGACTGAGCCGTAATGGCGGCCATGAGAGCGTTAACAGAGCTATCAGCTTTACTTTGTCCACACAGGGTTTGGATCGCCTTTTTCTCTCTTAATAAAATAAAGCAACACGATCCTTGTATATCAACTCAAGTCAACTTTGATTTGAAAACCAATTTGATGATCTTAAACATCTGAGAGTGACAAAAAAAATGAAAATTGTAAGGCAGCAAATGCAGTTTCAAAGCACAGTACATTCCCAATAACTACAATAAAATGAAAGTCTAAATGTCGTTATAAATTAGAGAAGTCCTGTCATCTGGTCGATTTCTATAGTACTTTTGATTCAAAGTAAAACATAGCTTAACACACTTTACAGAAACTCAGCAAATACAGAAATAAAAAGAAACGAGGTCCTATTCACCACACACAAAAATACAGATGTGTAGATGGCTATATGTAAAGAAAAGCAGCGCTATCCACAGCTGAAATGGCAAAACAGCAACAAAATGAGTAACAGCAGAATAAGAGGTTAATAAGAAAGAAAAGGGAAATGCATATCTAGAGAAACGGTCATTTTTGATTTTTAACATAATCAACCTGCATCACCAACTAACAGCTAGATTCTTGTTAAAATATTCTCCACACAATTAAACCTCAGCAAACAGTCCTATTTCCTGTTAATGTCACACAGCAATCAAATATAAAAGTCTAAAATTACTTTGGCATGTGGATACAATGCAGACATTGTATAGTGACTGGCAAGAGTGTGCATGCGGTACCCCTAGAAATCTTTCACATTAACGTGTTACAACTACAGTGCCTTTTATGGGCTTTTTTTTTTGGGAGAGAGCAACACAAAGTACTCCATAACTGTGATGTGGAAGAAAAAGGATCCAGGCCCTGTGTGTCAATAATTTGTAGAACTATATCTGGCTGCAACTGCAGGTCCTAGATGGATTTTGGTCTGGACTTTGACAGTAACTCTATCAGTGGAAAGTTACGCTTGGCTCTAAGCTAGTCTGTTGCAGTTCTTGCTGTTTAGCAATGTTGTCCTTCTTACGGCTTTCTTTGAAAAACCTCCATCTTCTTGCCACTCGTCCACTGAAGTGGGATTTATGACGCTGCGTTTGTCCAGCTTGTCAGTTTAAGTGAGCGGCCATGTCTTGGTAGATACAATACGTCGTTTTCATTCAACTTTCAAAATATCCCAATGCTCAGGATATTGTTTTGTAACCTAAACCTGCTTGGATCATCTCTATAACTTACTCCCTGACCTGTGTCCTGTTGTTGAGCCATTATTAAAATAAAGCAGCCCTACGGCTCCTTTCTCTGTCTGAGATATTTCTGCAGGACATTTTTAATACCAGTGGGGACAAACCCACATTTTACATGTGTACAGCTTTTATTTTTCATTTTGTGCTTTTATATTCTTTTTTTTATGGTTGTTCTTATTGTAAAGCACATTTTTTGACCTGTGGAATGTGCTTTATAAATAACATTTTGTTAGTTTCTGCGTGTTCGTGATGCCGTTTGTGCACTCATGATCTCTAACAAGGCCTTCACAGATCAGCTGTGGACTCTATTCAGTAATGAGTTCTGATGGCAACTGGTTGCATCAGATTTTTAATTAGGGGCACTAAGTACAAATGGATGTCATATTGTTTTTTTATTGAACGTATCTACACGTAATTATTCTCTTACTTCTCTAGTGTGCGCTGATTTGGCCTCGCATGAGGTCCCAATGGAAGATATAGAAGTCGATGGCTGTAGTGTGAACAAATGTGAAGTTTTAGGGGTGCGGAAACTTCATCAAAGGCACTGTTTGTTGAGTTTAATTTAACAAATGACTGGCATTTTGAGCTACCTCCAATGGACACTTCTCACTACAACCACACATATCTAGTTCCTCCTCATCTTCCCCTTCTTCCGACTCGGCTTCACCTTTTTCTTCCCTGGAGCATCCTAGCTCCACTCCAGACTTGTCAGACTCCTTTTTCTCCACCTCACCAGAGATCCTTGTTTCTTCACCCGCTACTACAACCGCGTTTTCAAAGACGCGGCTGCTGCAGGACAGAGTATCTCCGTCAGCGTGTCCCTCTGGCTCTCTGTCCTCCTGGTGCTCCTGCCCCGTCTCAGCGCCGTCCTTCAAAAACACCTGCAGCTCTTCAGAGAAGTTCTCCTCAAACATTTTGTCCACTCCCACATCTAGACAACTCAGATCCCACTGCTCACTCACTTCCTCCTCTTCGCTCTCCGAGTCGGGCGCTGTGTGCTTCCTGATGCGATTTACAACGTCCACCAGGGACTTTGGATGCTGGGATCCTTTCTTGTGTGCAGCAGGTGGAGATGACGTCTGAGAGACATCTTCCTCCTGGGGGAGACAAGTTGACAAGTGGCTGGAGTCTTCACGTGAATCCAGGTGAAAGCAATTGGAGACATTTTCCACGCTATCAGGAGCAGCAGCGATGTCAACATTTAGAGGAACAGATTCTGTGTCTGGCTGTTGTGGGGGAGATGAAAAGTCAAAGATTAGGAGCTTGTTTGAGCCCTCACTGCCTGAAGGTGCAGGTGAAAGAGACGAATAATCAGGGCATTCACCCTGTGACGGAGAGTTTTGCAAAGTGTCCATCAGTGGTCGAGTTTGAGTGTGTGTATCTCTCTCATTGCTTGGTGTTGGTTCCTGGGGACTCGTGATCAGACCTGCATTTGCTTGGGATATCTCCAGAGTCGCATCGATTTCCACCTTCCCCAAACCATCCTCCTCCAAATCATCTTTCGTTTCACGCGTTCCTACGTGGTCTTCATTCTCCTCGCCTGTCTGAACTGGAGGATCAGAGAGATTCCCGTCGGCTGCTTGAGGATCTACGTCCTTTAGCTCTTCACACCTAGTTTCAGCTCTGGTCGAATCAGCCTCATCTGTTTGTCGCTTCTCGGCAGCACAAGGAGCATCGTTGCTTTTGTGACCTTCGTTGTGTTGATGCGGTGACACTTTGTTAATTTCTGTAACCGAGGACTCGCCGTTGACCCCGCTTTCAGCCGAGCGCCACGTTTCACCTTCGTCCTCCACGGGCTCGGCACCACGCTCCACATCAGCTGCTAGAAACATTACTTCGAGAGGAGGAGGGCTTGGGAGACGCTCTTCACTGAGACCGGAACTCAAAGGAGGTTGTGGGGATTCAGGGGAAGGAGGAGGTGGTTGCACAGGAGGAAGTGAGGCATCGGGGTGAGGAGTAAGGTCTGCATCTGCACTTTGTGCCTCCCGTTCACAATCAAGACCTTCCTGTATGCTTGAGGGTGATGAATTCAGAGAAAGTGAAGAGGGATTATTGAGAACAACGGCGTGGTCTTCATTTGTAGGTTCCCCACAAGTGGATTCCCCCTTACTATCTTTCTTCATTTCATTTTGAGTTGAAGTGTTGTCTGTTCTGAGTTGGGGCTCGGTGTCTTCAGTCGTCTCAGGTAGCTTGCTGTTCCTGATCGTCTTCGTTTGTTACCTGCTTTCTAATGTCATCTCTGTCCTTCTCCGCTTGGAGAGCCTCTACATGGTCTGTTGCATCCTCCAGAGTTTGCTCAGAAGGAGGTTTCCCAGCCTCCTCCATCTGCTTCTCCTTGCAAAGATCAATTGGTGGTTCTTCATCCTCAGTTTGCTGTTCGGCGGCGGCGTCCTGCAGAGGTATGCCGAGGATCCTTTCAGCGCGCTCCTGCAGAGTTTCCCTCTCAGAGAGCAAAGACGGCTGCCCACCAGACTGGGAAGCGTCACTCTCTTCGTGTTCCGGTTTCTCCAAAAGTGATGGATCCAGGTCAGCGTCGGGGTCCTCGTTCCCACTTGGGGTCTCGTTGCTTGGATCAGCCGTAACGTCTTGATAAAGCCGAGAGTTCGAATCAGACGAGCTGCTTTCTTCATTGGCTGTGGAGCCTAAATAGTGAACGTGTTCCTTCTTCGGCGAAGGAATCAGCTCCACTTTGACGACGACACAGCTGGTGTCTATCACCAGCAGACCTCTCAGGTCCTCAGCGTCCTCCGCGATGTCCAGTTTCTTCTGTTCGTTGTCCGTCGAGTGGCTGCTCACATCCCCACCTTCATTCTGGTTCGAGGTGCTTCTCGTCGTCTCTTTCGAGCAGTTTGGGTCGGAGCTGTCGGCTTCAGCCTTGCTGCTGGCGCCAGGCTCCCTCCACAGAGGGTATTTCATCAACACAGGCTGCACAGATGCAGGGACACTTCCCTCAACTCCGGATTCTTCCAGGAAAACGCTGCTTGGTAGCTTGTCTTCAGGCATCACCTTGTCTCTGCATCTGATTGCCGTTTTATCTGACTGCTCTTTGAGCGTCTGTGCTCCTAAGTCCACGTCATCAGCGAGCGTCTTCATCTGGCTGCTGTCCTGCCGGGGCTCTGATATATCCGTTTCTGTGCTTTGGACGCTTGTTTGGGAGGCGCAGACGGGTAACGATGCGGTTTCAGAGGGGCTTGCTATTCGAGACACCAGGCAGAATATGGTCATCCCTCCCGTCTTTTTCTTCACGCTGAACTTCCGTCCTTCCAGCACCTTACAGATTTCGTCCCTCCTCATACTGGAGCTCTGAACCGCTTGTGGTTCTTGAGCTAACACGCTTTCGGGTGTCTGCGCATCGATGGGACTGGCTGTCTGGAAGGCATCACCGTCTGGTTTACTGGACTTCAGTTCCTCCATTTCGGGGTAGATTTTGCTCTCATCTTGCTCCGCCTCCCCCTTGGTTTGCAAATCCACTGGAACATCCTGTTTTCTGAGTGTTGGCTGTGACCAGTCAGCTCGCGTCTTACCAACCTGCTGCCAGCCAACATCACGGTGGTGCATCACAGGAGGCCCGTTGTAGGGGGGAGGGCCGATATATCCAGGAGGTTTTCCAAATCCCCTCGACTGGTATTCAATCTTTTCCTTCATGAGGTTTGTGTCCGCAGCAGGAGGTGCTGCTGCGTCCCACTGTCCGGATGCTCTGTTTGGATTTAGTTGGCCGTGTTGTGGTTGAACTCGAGGATTCGTCATGGGTTTTTCCCTCTCTGGAGTCCAGCTGCTCTCCGACAGGCCTTGGATGGCCTGTTGCAACTCCGCTTCTAAGCGTCTCCTCCTGGGCAGCGAATGACTGTACCGAGCTGCCCAGGCCTCCAGCTCTCGATAGCTGCTGTCGTTCCTCTTAGCGGGAGCGTCTCTGTAACAGGAAGGCTGACTCTGGTCCCACCTCTTCGGCCACGGATCCCTCAGAGATCCTCTGTCGTGATCCCTGACCGCTCCGTGAGGCGCCCGCCGCTCTCTGTCTCTGGGGTCATGTTGCCGATACTCCCCCAGGTCCTGGTGGCGCTGATTGTGACGGTGTAAAACAAAGGGGAAATGGGGAGAAGGAGAACTGGGCAGCTCTGGCTCTGCCCAGTGGGTGTACTCCTGTAGAGCTCCTCCTGCTCTCGATCCAGGTACCGTCCAGTTGCTGGTTGCCCTTCCCTGATCCCGCTGCTCTCCATAGCACAGTGTGTTATAGGCTGGCTGCTGTCTATCATGATAGCTGTGGGTAAATAGTAGAAAAATCATGTCAGAAAATTAACCTTGAAATGCATCTTTCCCGCTGGTAGAAAACAGTTTACAGAGAGTTGACATTCAGTCATCTGCCAAATATTGAAACCCTAACCCTATAATTAACTACCTGGCAAAAATATTCCTACCCCACAGCTCATGTGTGTGAAATGAAAGAAAAATTATAGTTTTTTTCACAATTTTTTGCAAATAAAAAATATCTATAAAGCTTGCATTGTATTCCGACCCCTTTATTCTGATAACCCTAAAAGAAATTCAGTTCAACCAATTGCGTTCAGATGTCTCCACATTCGTAAAGGTCCTTTATTCACAGAATAAATTCAGATGGCCTCAGATGTTCACCCCAAGCCAATTTTATTTAAAAGCACATCAAAAACAGCTGACCAAAGCGCTGAACAAAAATGAACATCATACCCGATAAACACATAAAATAAGTTGCAATCAACTAGCGTAAAATACAATATAAAACACATAAGAATATTATAAGTAACTTGAGTAAAACATAGTATAAAACACTTAAATGCTATAAAAAAACATGAATAAGATGAGCTCTGTCATGATACGTCTAAAGTTAATGATTATTAATGGATTATAAAACAATATCCCAAGCTTTGAACCTTTTAAGACGGGGGGGGGGTTCCCAAACCTTTTCAGCCTAGGATTCCCAAAATACCAGTACCAGAGACTGGTGACCTCCTTGAAGTGGGGCTTCTTTTGGGGAATTTACATGAATAAAATCATTTTTTGAGAACTCTTACTAAAAAGAGCTGTCTTCCCCCTGTGTTAAATTGAGGAATGTATAGCATCTCTTAAAGTTAAAATATTTTCCAAATTTATTTATTCCAAATAATAAATAAATCTTTTTAGCACCATGGCATCAAATTATTATTAGTATCAGGAATTTGAAGTGATTGTCCAAATAACAGTCTGACTTTATTATCATAATAATATGACTATATTCTCATAGTTTCTGAAAAAAAAAAAACATATTAAGGTCATTGTAGGGCTCTAGGATATGCAGGCTAATGTCTTCTTGTCAGATAAGACTGAAATAAATCTTTATAGCCTAGAGTCAAAACTCTGCTGCCAAAGACTCTGAACACGGCGTCCTCACAGGGGTGGTGGCAGCATCCTGCATTTTCCAGCAGCACAACTGTCTTAAACACACAGCCAGAACTACAATGAAATTATTTTACATCAAAGGATATTCATGTGTTGGAATGGCCTAGTCAAAGTACAGAACTAAAAACAACTGAGAATCAGTACTACAACCAAAGATTTAATGATCATTTCCATTCAGTCAGACTGAGCTTGAACTGTTTTGCAAAGAACGGACAAACTGACCGTCCCTGAATGCAGACAAATGTAATTTTCCTTTAGATTTTCATTTATTAAGTATTTTTTAAAACCCATCCATCATTTCCTATAACTTCACGATCTTGCACCACTCTACACACACGATTAAAATCCACTGAAGAATGTGTAACATGAGAAATTGTAAATAAAACTTCAAGTGGTATGGATACTTTTGGAAGGAACTGTATATAATAATAGTAATATAATGTCATAAAATAATCAATGACAAGTGCATCTTTAAACAAGTTCAGACTGACCATGTTTGCTTACAAATAGAGTATATTGCGCACAATGTAGTTTAAGGTTTCCGTATTTTACAAGTCAGTGCCTACTTTGTGGTACTTTCTATATAATATACAGTAGACACACCACGTTTGCACGGCACTGAAACACCTTAATGCAAACTCATTTCTATATGGGGCCACTTTGGCGTCATGAAGTCATGAAAAGGGCCGGTTGCACGTGTATAGACGATACTTTTCATTTCATAATTTCATTCCAGTTCACATAGAAGTATTAAAAATGCACAGTAACATAAAAGTAGCAACCTTAGGCCCAGTTTATACAGTTTATATGCAAGAAAAGTTGATATTGGGGTGAGTTACACTTACAGGAGGCACAGTTTTAGCCACTTTATACACTTTAAAAGGATATATGCTTCTACTTTATGACATGATATGCCTTTTTTTGGCATTTTTGACTCTAAACCTGTGAGACAAAGCCCACATCTTCGTTTAAGCTCAGCTTTGGCCCACATAAATCTGTCACAGACGTCTGCAACAACTCCAGACCAGACTTTCTTCCATATGAAGCATGTTTTTGGCCTCGCACACATTCAGAGGTGAACACTTCCACGTCTCTAGTTCAGTTTTATTGTGTTACGTAATCATACAACTTCATTTCTTCTGATCTTGTAATTTAAACGGGACTATTTCTGTTTCTTTCTCATTATTATTGATCAGATTAAAATGTTGAAAAAATATTTCACGCAGCCGTAGAAGAAGCTATTGAGTTTTTCAAAGCAATTTGTTGACATTATTGGATGGTTGGATCATTTACACCAACAAAGTAACAGCTTTTTGTTTTTAAGACATGCTTAAATTAAATCTAAATTTAGGGAAACAACTTTTTTTAAAGCATAATTTGACCGAGGGCTTCTTTTTCTTCTTCGTTTTACTCACTTGTGTGCACAATTTCTCCCAGGAAGAGTCCCAAATCTGGAGTAAAGCTGGTGCTGACCCTGATTTTCCAACCAGTACTCCATCCTTTGCCCCCATGCAAAGACCTGAATATTAAAAAAAAAAAAGAGAAAAAAGAAAAGAGAACATGTATTTAAGGGCGTTTGCTTCAACTACACTGAAATGTTTTAAATGTTGTATCATTAGCGAGTGTTGACACACATACCTTCAGCTGCTGGCCCTTGCTGCTCCAGAGATGAAGTGATGGATAATGAACTCTAAACAGGACAAAGTGTTTTTATGGGATGGTGGCTCCATGTCGTCCTCCCACTCCTCCCACACACACACACACACAGACACACACAGACACACACAGACACACACACACACACACACACACAGCTACAGGCCCATCCTCTGTTCATTGCAAGCTTCAAACAGCAGGTTTTAGGCACAGCTTATGGCTTTTAACAACAAACACAACTCTCTATTTACATCTAAATTTGCCAAAACCTTTATCTCCCATGAACATGATCTCATGTTTCTGAAGCTTGATAATATTTTAACGACGGACACGTTTAATTTTTATTATTTTCTTTTTCTTATTATTCTTTTCGATTGAAGACAAAAAGTGCCTCCCACATCAGGGTAAATGTCCTTTTAACCTGTTGTGTTATGTTTTAGATGTAATCCGTGGGAGCTTCTGCCTAACCCCGTCATCAACGGTTGCTGCAGTAATGAAGCAGCAACAAAAACAGGAGATCAGTGTGTTTTGTGATAGTCGTGTGGGACGAGGCAGGCAGATAGAGAGAGATCTGTTGTTTTGTGCTGTGAATTGTAGCTGAGGGAGTGACGGGCCGCAGTCGGGTCGTCTCCCTTTCTTTGAAACTCTCCAGCGTGACAAACAGGCTTTCCTTTCCTGAACAGAAAAGCTGCACATCAGCAGAGTACGGCACAGAGGGGATGAAGGGCCGACGGGCGGCTGCAGGGGAGGAAAGTCTGTTGCCGTTTGACACCACGCTTTGGGAGGGGAACCTAGAGGTGTCGGTGCCATTTAAAACGTCCTGTTGTTGAACACAGACTGATTAGGATATTGTTATAAGACAATAACATATGAAACAAATAAATAGCAAAGGGCATGATGAGGCATCTGGTTCTTTTGCATTTTATTTGGCCGGAATCCAGCAGATAAACATTGGTCTAAAGTTGACCAGCATAATTTGCAGCATAATTACTCTGAAAAGTCTAACCTTTCATCTGAGTACATTAATTTCCCATTAAAATATACATTGCATTTAAAAATTTGTATGTTCTTTTTCACTGATGGCACACATGCTGGCACCCTTGAGCCCTTTAAGATAAACACAGTTGAAGTTTTTTTATTTTTAACTGATCACTTTTCAGGAATTTCTAACTAGTAGTCCATGACTCTCTGTTAACCTGGTGTATAATTATTACATGATACTAGCCTAATTTTCTATTTTTTTTTTTTTTTTTATTTCCACTAAGCTATTTATCTGGCCACACCGTGAGCAGGATGGGTTACCTGAAAACATCTCCACAGCTCGCTGTTAAAGATCTGCAGCAAAGAGAAGCTACTTGGAGTCACCAAGTCTCCATCAGATGCAACTAGACTAATGCAAGAAAAAAATATATATTTTCCACAAATCACCAATGTAAAGATATGGAGTTTAAGAGAGCATCTCTTACCCTGTCCGCTCAATTGTCTTCTCGGTGTGTACTTCTAAACTAGCGGTCTTCCTTCTAAGTAATTTGTTAGCTTTGATGTGAACATCCCATTGTTATATCCTCAAAAGTGAGGATATAACAATGCAGCGAAAACTACTGGACCGGTCTGCTTTCAGCAACAAACGGTTCGGGTGGGTTTGGTGTGAAGTGAAGGGTGAATAATGGGCTAAAAGCCCCTCATACCTACTGTTGAGCACAGTGGAGGATCTATAATGCCGTGGGCCTGTTTCGCTTCGAAAAACCCAGGATACCTTGTTAGAGTGCATGGCGGTATGACCTATTTGGGGATTTAACCTGGAAATTAAAAAAACAAAAAAAACAATGGTTGACCCCTATTAACGAAAAGAAACAACAGATCATCGGGTCTTTTACCAGGATAATTACCATAAATATGTCAAACCCAGACCAACATCTTATAGAAAACCCGTTGGTGGATGAGCCGACGAGAAGACAGTGTACGGCAGGACGTGAGTGAGATTTTGTAAAGAAGAATCCAGGATCCCTCTCCCTGTATGCTTCAACCTTGGGAGATGTGATAGGAGAGGACTGAGAGCAAAAGGGGGTTGAATGATGAGTATAAACAAACGTACCACTGCTGATTTTTTGTTTAATTTCTGAACATGAGATTCCTCTTCTGAATCCTCTTCTCTAAGCATACCATTGTAAGATTAAGCCACACTGAGGAAAAAGCTGGATTTATTTGAGGGCTTTTTACACATGACAGCTTGATTTTAAGTTTCAAATGAGGCCTCCTCTTAAGGCAGGTCTCTTTGATTTAGATTTCTCCCAGAAACACGAATAAAATCTGTTAAAAAGACCTTAACACTCATCACTAAGTCATCGGCTAAAGAAAAATAAGTTTAATTTTACTTACAAGCACATAAAAACAAGTGTTTTCTTTAAATATCCAGCACAAACCCGCATATAAAGAGCATTTTAAATTGCTTCAAGTCTCTTTTTTTTCACAGTTTCCCAGCGCTCCCTCCTTACTGCTCTGCCCTCTTAGACGCTCTGTAGATGTTGTTGTTCTGCTTGTCGTCACGGTGCACGAGCTCCACGTCGAACCCGCTCGCCAGGTGCTCCTCGTAGAAACTCTGAGTCTGGTGCTCCCTGCGCATCTTGGAGGAGAGATACGCCACGGCTCCGTTTTGGCACAGGTGAGCCAGCGTCTCCGCCAGCAGGGGGTACGTCTCCGGGAGGTAGACGATGTCGGCGCACAGCACCACATCCCAGTCAGCGGGGAAGCCCAGGTGGTCCTGGCCCCAGCGCAGGGGGAGGACGGCGGGAGGGGCAGAGGGCCAGCCGTCGGGGGGAGCGTTAGCGGAGACGTTGGCCTGGAGCTGTGGCAGAGCCAGAGGGAGGTCTGTGAGGGTCACCTCTGCACCTGAAAGACAAACACAACTTCACTCGATGGAGGTGACGAGTCCACATCGGAGTAAACGCTTTCTTTCTTTCTTCCTCGCCGTTTAGGTTGTGCAACACGGAGGATGCTGGAGTTATATCGGACTGAGGAGTTACAGAGCACATGAAAAGCAGTTTCCTGTCTGTTGATTGAATTTCTGGAGAAACTGAGGGGCTGCTGGTGTTCTGCTTTCTGACACATTTGGGGAACGAATGTTTTAAACAGCGGTGGAAGCTTTTTTCCTTTCGGCAATCATGGGCTCTAAGAAATTTGTAGTTTCTTTTTTAAACGACTTTTTCAAATTATTATTATTTTTTTATGAAAATAATCTTTAATTGGTCCTATGTAACATTAGAATTGTCCAAGAAGCTACATTTAGCGTTTTCATTGACTGTAAGCTATAATCATCAACACTGAAACAAATAAACACTTAAACTATATAATTTTCTTCTGTGATGAATCTTTATATCAGTTTTGCTTTTCCATGGCGGTTTTTTTTTTTCATATTATGTTTATTAGATTTGTGAGCATTTATAGAAAGAAAGATCAACAAAAAAATTAAAATGAATTTTTAACCAGTTCATGGTCATGTGTTTTATTCTACTGCGTAATTGATTAATTAATTAATTGATTATCACGTCTTTGTTCGTATCTTTTTATATTTATGGGAGTGTTTTGTGTAGTTTTCTGTGTAATATTTGAAAAGATTTTATTTTTGTTTAATGTGACTGACTTTGACATGAATAAGCTTTAGCAAAGAGGCCTAGTATGAACCGACTGCATGTCTCAATAAAAACATCTAATTTTTTTCTTTACTTTTCTCTTTTTATTGCTTTCGCAGTAACGTTGATGACAGAAATACAAAACAACCCCATCTTCTAGGTGCCATATCAATAACTGCGCAATATTTACTCAGGTATTTACTCTTTTATGTTCTATTCTTGGTGTTTCTTTAGAACTAACTTTAGATTAGACTAGTTTGTTATTTCTTCTTCTTTTTTATTGCTAATAACTGGGTGTAACTGTGTCTGTTTGCCACTATCACACCCGAATTTCTTCCGTTGTGGGACAATAAAGGAATTCTTATCTTAAACAGAAAAGCACAATTTGGTTCAGAGAATAATAAAAAGAAAAACCTCTGTTTTTATATTGCATTATGTTTTCCACATATGGCCAACATACATCTCTGTTTATGTTTCGACCTACTGAACCATAATAAGATCAGTGTCAATGTAATGAAGAGTGAGAGGGGATTATCTCTCCAGAGAGGAGAGCCCCCTGTGATTAAGAAATAACTTCCAGTTTTGACCAATAACATCATCTTTCAATTTCAATTATAATTTCTATCCAACATGAAATTAGTCCCAGCTATTGAGGACTGGATAGGAATTAACCAGCTAATATCTGATTATTACTTTTTTGTGTCCACCTACAGGATTCACACATTCATTCATTATTAAGGTAAACTGAAATCAAAGGACAATTAAAGATCCAACAATAAGTTGATTTTAGGGACCAACTCTCTCCAGTATGGAGGCCGTTTCAGTGGGTCCCAAAAGATGCTGAACCGATCTGCAGATTTGTTACTTTGTTGACGTACCAGTTCAAAGGTTTGCAATTTTTTTCTTTTTAATGCGATATGAAGAATCTAATGTTTTTTTCCCCCAAATAAATCTTCATGTTTCTGAACTTGGGGCGTAACGGCATCTTTAATACTTTAATATATATTTAGCCAACCCTTTTAAATAGACATGCTACGCTTAAATGAAGTCTAAGTAATGTTTATGTGGAGTATCCTTAGTTCAGATTTTTTGCAGTTAGATTCAGTAAAAGGTGCACCTAGGTCTGATCATAAATCACCATTTCAATATCGCCGTCTTTTGTTCTGCTTTGGGGTTTTTAAGCACAGGCTTGTGATTGCAATTGGATTGTCTTTTTAAATTGTACTTTATCACATATTCCTTATTAAAAAAAAAGATTAAAATGTTTGACCATTTTAATTACTTTTTCTATGCACTGTGGTCACTTCAGTGGCTTGGTATTCAAAAGCTGTTTTCTTGTATGTGAGTGTCCGGTTTATTTTAGAGGTGCACAATAAATCATAATTTCAGCATCAATGTATGAAATGTTGGAATAGCAAAGGACTGCTTAGATGCAATGTTTTGTATCCTGTTACATTTCTGATGCAATGCATTCAAGCTCTGCGAGCCAATACGGTAATAATTTGTCCTCTGGGATGGACTTTCATTGTAAAAAGCGAAAAGAAAAGACAGAGGAAGTAGGGGTGGTTCAGTAGCTGGCTGAAGTTTGTTCATTTCAATTGATACTGTTATTGTAAAATTTAACAATAATATCTTTAAAGTCCTGTTTTATAATCAAGTAGCCCTTGTTTACTTACATGTAAGCCACTTTGTTGGCCTGTGGTGTAGCACACTGCCACCTACTGGGCAGTCAGTGCAGGTTCTCAAAGGAAATTCTGTAATCCCACATGGCTGCAGTCAGCTGGAAACAGAACATCACAATCTCTAGCAAGCTCATGTATTTTATGAGACCATTAACAATTAAGAGCTAATAGCAGTCAACATTTTAAAATGTTGATTTTATATTGGGGAGAAATTACAACCAATCATCTCTCCATTTCAATGGATATCATAGATTGCAAGCTATGTTTTCAATGGTTATTTTTTACCATTACAATATTGGTTTAGCTGTAAAAATAAATAAAAATAAAACCTTTTTTTGTTATTAAACTAGAGCTACAGATTATTTTTTATTTTATTTCAAAACAACACTTTTTGCAGATTGGTTTACCAGTGAGTTACAGTTACTGTCTGAAGTGTGAGACTAAGGTTGCGGAGCCAAAGCAGCGGCTTGCATAAGCATTCACCCCCTTTGGCATTTTTCATGTTCTGTCGCCTCACAAGCTGCATTTAAAATAGATTGTTTGAGCTTTTGCACCAATTTGCAACAACTTTTAGGATGTATATTTTTTCTTTTTGTGAAGCAAATAACAAATAGGACAAAATACCAGAAAGATTTGGCGTCCAAAACTGTTGCCACTGGGCCTTTTGCCCATTCCTCAAGGCTAAACTGCTCCAGCTCCTTCATGTTGGATTGGTTTCAATTCTGAACAGAGATCTTCAAGTTTAATCTAATCTGATCAACATTTTTTACACTGTCTCTCAGATGCTTGAGTCTTTCTGAACACTTCTCTGGGAGTGTTTGTTATTACAATCAGACATGTTGCACAGCTTTCCTTCTGTAATCAACACTGTTTTCCTTCAATTTTAACTTAAACATTTAATTTTTTTATCTGAATTTGCCTTATCTATTAATGATTGCACAGTATGTTTTCCCTTTGTGATAAGTTCATTTTCTTCTGCTTTACAGCTTAACTTTAAAATTTGCTTTTTAATTGACGTTATTTAAGACTGTTGTCTTCTGTCCGCTTGTTTTTGCCACTGCCACACCTGAATTTCTAGTTCTATTCTATTCTATTCTATTGCTTTCAATTCTTTTCTAACCACAGATTCTCAGTTGGACTGAGGTCTGGAGTTGGACAAGGTCATTCCAACAGATTTAAATGTTTCCTCTAAACCACTTAACTGTTGCTTTAGCAGTATGCTTCAGGTCATTGTCCTGGTGGAAGGCGAACCTCTATCCCAGTCGCAAATCACATGCAGACTGACACAGATTTTATTCAAGAATATCCCTGAATTGTGGAATAACCTGTCCCTGCACATAAGAGAGGCTCATTGACTGCCTACAAACTCGCCTTAAAACCCACTATTATTCCTGGGCTTTTACCACTAGCGAGACTTTATTTTCGTTTTTAATTGTTTCTTTTAAGCATTTTCATGCATCATCTTTTTATTTTTATTTTATTTTATTACATTGTTTTAAACGCATTTGTTTTAGCTTGTAGCAATGTACAGCACATTGTTTCAGCTGTTGGCTGTTTTTAAGCACTTTATAAATAAAGTTGGTAGGGTATGGTATTTAGCACCATCCATCTTTCCCTCGAATCAGACCAATTTTCCAGTCCCTTCTACTGAAAAAAACATTCCCAAATTCCTATATTAATAATTCCTTTATAAAACCTACATCCATGTCGTCTACTTGTGAAGACAAGAGAGACAAAGTCTTTACAACTAATTTGTTTAAAATGTGCATCTTAGTTGTTTTTTTCCGTGCCTAAAAAGAATGATTAAAAAACTAAAAGAGAAAAACATGAGTTAGGTCTTTGTAATTCATGCATGAAAGTACATTTGGATATATAAAAGATAGCTGTTAATCTAACTTTTGCAGATTAATTTTTGGTAATGTGAAGCATCTTTGAAGGCCCTTTGCAGGGCCGGATTATCCATAAGGGCCAGTGGGCCAGTGCCCAGGGGCACCAACCATGGGGGGGGCACCACATGACACATGCTTTAAAAATATATTATTCATAAATTGTTATATTATTTACTTGCAATTGTTGAAAGACCATGCATTATTCGTTTTGTGAACACTGATTTCACAATAAAAATAAAAGATAGATAAATCCAAAATAATTTTGTTTTAACATTTTAACATGAGATATTTGAATATTGCTCACTGCTCATATGCCTACAGGTAGTTGAGTAAGTTAGTAAATAGTAAATTACATTACAGAAATCCCCTTGATTATGTCTGATGTTTTTGACCGGAGGACAGCATGGGTAAGGGGGGGGGGGGGGGGGGGGCTTTGAGGTATAGTGCCCAGGGGCACCACATTGTCTTAATACGGGCCTGGCCCTTTGTAAATATGAATGATTAATGCTGACAGAGAGAATGCCTGAATGAATGCAAGAAGAAAAAAAATTTTTTTAAATAAATAAATGAATGCATGACTTAAATAATTGTGTAAATAAATAAGGAACGAGTTGATGGATGCGGGAATGAACTCCTGCCTACCCCGACGAGCAGCCAGGATACCGAGGACCCCAGTCCCTGCTCCCAGCTCGATGATCCGCCTCCCTCTCAGCTCCACGGACTGGTCCTCCAAGAAGCGGCACAGATGCAAGGCCTGTGCACAGAAAAATATTTCGCCATCACACCCCTTCCCCTACCCCACGTACAGCAGAAAGCTGCGGATCAGCAACAGCCGCTCTTACAGCTTCCCAGACGGGCGCAGCCACGCCGAGGTTGGCTCCGAAGAGCTGTGTTATCCGGAGCTCCTCGCCCATCAGCCTGTACGCAGTCTCCTGGGAAAACGTCTCCGAGAACAGACAGCCATCATCCACAGGGAAAGGGTCGTCTTCGTCCTCGGCGAAAATCATGACTTTATGTTTATTAACCGGGATTTTCAACACTGCGGTGCAAGGCGATGCATTTATCTTCCAGGTCAAGTTTGCTGCTGCTGCTGGTGCAGTGGTCACAAATTTATTGTTAAAAAAAGGAGAGTTTATTCATATCTGAGGTAAATGTTCAATTTATTACAACTTTCTTTTTCCGATAAAGAAGGGTGCGCTCATCGAGGACGAAAAGCTTTACTTCAGGTATGTGAAATAATGTTCAGCTTTTACTTTGAAAGGAATCAAAGCCCCCTTTCGTTTCCGGGTGTCGATTGAATCCCAGAATTTTTTTTTTTTTTAAGTCTTAATAACAAGAACCATGAACGTCATCTAGCTCCAATTAATATATAAAGCCCTGATTCTTGTAGAATTTAAAATACCTTAATACTGAATGAAGTTTGGTTGCAAATTAAATAATGTGGCCGTAGAGACTCTTCCCTAAAGGTTCCCTGACTGAAACACTTTTCACATTAAGAGAATGTTAAACCCCTAAACCAGGGGTTCCCAAAATTTTCATCCTGCCCTGTGACCCCCGCCCCCTCCCACATAACAGTGCCAGAAACTGGCCACCCCCTTTTTGCGGGCGGTATTTCTGTTCCCTTTTTTTTTTTTTTTTTTTTTTTTTTTTTTTTTTGAAATTATGAAAAATACAGTCATATTACAAAAATAAAGTTGTAAAATTACAAGAATAAACTCAGATTTTTATATGAACTCTTACAAAAAAGTGTAGCCCTCCCCCTTTGTTAAAACGAGAAGTGTAGAGCTGCTTCTAAAGTTACTATTGGTTTCACAAAGGAAAAAACAAAACAAAATCAAAGCTCATCACCATCAAATCATCTCTCCACCTCCTGGGGGTCCAGACCCCCACTTTGCGAACCTGTGCCCTGAAGGTTTCATGATGTTTGGTTGCAACCTTCACTAATTCACTTTTGGGAAATGTTCCCTAGTCTCTTTCTAACACCTATGTGGCAAAAACAGTAATGGTCCCGTAATTTTTGGTGTTGCAATTATGACGCATAGGCGCAAGTTGATGACATAACTGGTAGTGTCCCAATTCAACAATTTTGCATACTTATAACCTACACACTCAAACCCTTTTCTTTCTGAAAACATTTTGACACCTATACATGAGTCTATACATATTATCCCTATGCAAAAAGACGCGCTGGAGTACAAAAATCTGAACTTTTCTGTCAAATCGCGTTGTGGCAACCAGTCAAGGACTGGTTGTTGTTGTGAAACACGGTGAAGGAGCAGTGTAGAGAAAGCTTTTTTTAATCAGAATAGGAGATAGAAAAGAAGTTTGTGGGTGGCTTTGAAAAAGGCCGTTGTAATATAACCCTTAAAGGGACTGTTAAATAATTTATCAATCGTCCTCCTCTTGTGGCTCCTGAACTGGCCTGGCCAGCAGCCACTTCTGCAGATAGGTTGGGTGCTCTGTCTGTCTAATACTGCTTTGAAGTTATAGTTATAGCTAGCTATAGTGATAAATAAAACTTAACATAGAAGGCAGTCTTAACAAATATACTATTTTTTTCCTCATGTTTCTTTATTTTCTTTCTTATGTAGTAGCAAGAATTTCTTTTTTTTTATTGTCAGCCACAGAATCTTCCAGATACATTTATTCCAGGTTGAAAAGAATTTTGCTCTACTGGAGCACAATTCTTTGGGAAAATTACATTTAAGAAACAAAATAATTGGTTTGCTCTGAGAAGCTTTGTTTGTTCCCCATCTTTTTTTTTTCCTTTACCCACTTTATTTTGGTTTAATAACAGTATCACCATGCAGTAGACTTTTTTGTCTCATGTTAGTTTGTTTTTGGGGTTACTTCTTTGTCAATTTTTTTTTTCGTCCGTCCGTCCGTCTTCTTCCGCTTATCTGGGGTCGGGTCTCGGGGGTAGCAGCTTCAGTAGGGAGGCCCAGACGTCCCTCTCCCCGGCCACTTGGACCAGCTCCTCAGGAGGAATCCCAAGGCGTTCCCAGGCCAGCCGGGAGACATAGTCCCTCCAGCGTGTCCTGGGTCTTCCCCTGGGCCTCCTCCCGGTGGGACGTGCCCGGAACACCTCACCAGGGAGGCGTCCAGGAGGCATCCTAACCAGATGCCCGAGCCACCTCAACTGGCTCCTCTCGACGTGGAGGAGCAGCGGCTCTACTCTGGGTCCTCCCCGGATGACTGAGCTCCTCACCCTATCTCTCAGGGAGAGCCCAGACACACTACGGAGAAAACTCATTTCAGCCGCTTGTATCCGGGATCTCGTTCTTTCGGTCACGACCCAAAGCTCGTGACCATAGATGAGGGTAGGAACGTAGATCGACCGGTAAATCGAGAGCTTTGCCTTTTGGCTCAGCTCTCTCTTCACCACAACGGACCGGTACAGCGCCCGCTTCACAGCAGACACGGCACCAATCCGCCTGTCGATCTCCCGCTCCATCCTCCCCTCATTCGTGAACAAGACCCCAAGATACTTGAACTTCTCCACTAGGGGCAGCACATCCTCCCCAACCCGGAGAAGGCACTCTACCCTTTTCCGGTTCAAGACCATGGTCTCGGATTTGGAGGCACTGATTTTCATCCCGGCCACTTCGCACTCGGCTGCGAACCGCTCCAGTGAGAGCTGTAGATCACGCCCTGATGAAGCCAATAGGACCACGTCATCCGCGAATAGCAGAGACGCAATCCTAAGGCCACCAAAACGGATCCCCTCAACACCTTGGCTGTGCCTAGAAATTCTGTCCATAAAAGTTATGAACAGAATCGGTGACAAAGGGCAACCTTGGCGGAGTCCAACTCTCACCGGAAACCAGTCCGACTTACTGCCGGCAATGCGGACCAGACTCTGACACCGGTCGTACAGAGACCTGACAGCCCTTATTAAAGGGTCCGGTACTCCATACTCCCGGAGTACCCCCCACAGGATCCCCCGGGGGACACGGTCGAATGCCTTCTCCAGATCCACAAAGCACATGTAGACTGGTTGGGAAAACTCCCATGCCCCCTCCAGAATCCTGCTGAGGGTATAGAGCTGGTCCAGTGTTTCACGGCCAGGACGAAAACCACACTGCTCTTCCTGAATCCGAGATTCGACTATCTGACGGACCCTCCTTTCCAGAACCCCTGAATAGACCTTACCAGGGAGGCTTAAGAGTGTGATTCCTCTGTAGTTGGAACACACCCTCCGGTCCCCCTTTTTAAATAGGGGGACCACCACCCCAGTCTGCCAATCCAAGGGAACTTCCCCCGATGTCCACGCGATGCTGCAGAGCCGCGTTAACCAACACAGCCCCACAACATCCAGAGCCTCAAGGTACTCCGGGCGAATCTCATCCACCCCCGGGGCCTTGCCACCGAGGAGCTTTTTAACAACCTCGGCAACCTCAGCACCAGAGATGGGAGAACCCGACCCAGAGTCCTCAGGCTCTGCTTCCGCAATGGAAGACGTGTTGGTGGGATTAAGAAGGTCTTCGAAGTATTCCGCCCACCGAAACACGACGTCCCGAGTCGAGGTCAGCAGCACACCACCCCCACTGTAAACAGTGTTGGTGCTGCACTGCTTCCCCCTCCTGAGACGCCGGATAGTGGACCAGAATCGCTTCGAAGCCGTACGGAAGTCTTTCTCCATGGCCTCTCCGAACTCTTCCCACGCCCGAGTTTTTGCCTCGGCGACCAGCCGAGCCGCCTTCTTTGTCATTTTTTTAAAAGATTATTACAAAACTGAAGAAAGCATGAGTATGTTTACACCTAACGACAATTTTACATGGCCAATTAACCTAAAAATGCATATTTTTGGACTGTGGGGGGAAGCCGGAGCCCCCGGAGAGAACCCACGCATGCACGGGGAGAACATGTAAACTCCATACAGAAAGATCCCAGCTATGTTTCAGATCAGGGACCTTTCTGTTACAGGACAACAGCCCTAATGACTGTGCCACCGTGCAGCCCCAATAGCTTTTTTTTTTTCTCTATGCCTGTTTTTTTTGTTTGTTTTTTGCGGGATGGGGATATGGTATATTATATAAAAAGTTCCTTTATTTTTTTTTTTTGCATTTTCGTCATTAGGTAGTTTTGTTTTTGTTTTTATTCATTGTTCTTTTTTTCGGATGCTGGAAGTTGACATCATTGTTGGCATATTTCCTGCACTTTCAGTGTTGCGATTTTCTTGTTCAGGGGTAGCTTTGATCCAAACACTGAACTCGTCATCTCCTTCTGTGTACTTCTCGTAGACGTAGATAAACCCATTGTTGCAAATATCAGCTACACAGTCTTTATTTGAAATTGTTACCTGGGTATCTTCAGCCTTATATATAATTTGTCCACACATCAGATATGTGTAATTGCGTTGAATCTCTGGACTCGGGCTTTGGCTGCAAATGACTGAGGACAGACGGTACGACTGGGTTCCACCTTTTACAGGAATGTCAATGGTTGCACTAGGAATCACTGGACATTTTGAATCTGCCTCACTGATTGAATTAACCAGAAACAGGACCATCACATCACTGTCGCTGAAGAACAGTTTTTTCTTTAAGACGGAGTCGCATACTTCACAATAACCTCTCTCGTGCTCAGCAACCATACTGTTAAAAAGAGAAAGAGTATTGTCGTATGGTGCTGCTGCTTCTATGTCAATGATGGGACCAACTTCATTGATTTCAAAGAGGGAAGTCTGACATCCTTTACAAATTGCAGCTGAATTCATCATGCAAACTGTGTTAATACCAGAAGAATCTAACAAGCCCAAAATATCATACAAAAAGTTTATTGGGTTGTACTGCTCTGTAATGTCATATTTCGGCACTTTTTCACAAAATTCCAAAATAACTTGGGCGATTTCTTCTGGTGAGAAACATTTCCCTGGGATGCAAATGGCAGAAAAGATAAGGCGGGCAAATAACCGAATTGTTAACAAGGCTCCAAAAATATCTGTGGGATGCTGAGCCACAAACTTTCTGACTATGCTCAGGTTCAGGATGCTCTGTACTGCAGAATTAATCCAACAGTTATTGGAGATGTTGGGGAACTTGCAAAAGAACAAGGTTGGATCAAGATCCTGATTTGTTTTACTGTCTTCTGTCAAGAAATGGTCCGTGTCATTTAGTGTTTCAGCTTCAGAACAGGCGCTAGGTTCTTCCTCTGTGACCGTCTTGTGTTGAAAAGGGTCTTGATAGGTTCCATGAATTAATTGTTTATCCTTGGTTCCAGTTTCGTCCTCAGTGATAATTTCATTCCTAAGAAGATCTGGGTTGATCGAGAGATTTGTGTCTCCAGAATTATTCATTTCCATCACATTTTCTTTCTTTCCAATATCGCTTTGATTGTCTCCAGTGCTAGTCATTTTGTTTTCAGGAACACTGGCAAAAGCACAGTTTTCAGATGTCTGCACTGTCAAAGTGTTAGCTGGGGTTTCAGAGTTAACTTTCTCATCCTCAGAGCTAGGTTTGACGTCCGGTTTCAATTCGTCTTCAGGAACACTGGCAAAAGCACAGTTTTCCGATGTCTGCACTGTCAAAGTGTTAGCTGGGGTTTCGGAGCTGATTTGTACCACCTCAGCGCTATCGTTGACCAAATCATCTTTTGCACTGCAGGGGGTACATATCTTTCTCACTGCCTTCGTAACCAAGGCTCCAAGGGCAAAACCAGCAGCAAAAAACATGTTTACTGTATATTCCACTTGAGGCGATCGTAAAATAAATTCCGTTAGAATTTGTTTCTCTCTGCAAGCAGTCTGCCTTGAACACGGTTCAGAAGCAAAGCTGAAAAGTTCTTTGTAGAATAAAGAAACCTTCCGAACCTCTATGACATCACCGATGAGATCACTGTATGATGACCTCATCAAGGTTCTGAGGCAAGTTCTTGTCTTCTTATAGTTGCTATGGAAACGTAAGAAGTCAGGTATCCAAACTGTGCTTATGTGTGTGTCAAGCTTTAAACTACAATAAAGGCCACGGTTCTGATTAACTATACCCAGTGTCTTGGTTTAGCATCATAATTTATTCTCACAATATTCTCACAATACAATTTAAATGGTAACTTTATTTAGACCTTTTTTTCCATTAAATCTGCTTTTTTAATATAGTAGTAGTTGTTGAAATGTTCTGGATTAGAGAGGTTTGATGAAGTCAAAGGAACTGTGAAATGTCTGTGAAGGCCTGAGATGGTGTAGAAAACCAGTTACTCTGCTCCTGGCTTAATCATAGTAGAGGTTGTATAAACGAGCATTTCAATACACTTTGAGACAAAAGCAAAGCATGTGTAATAACTAAATAGAAAGGCATATGAAGATGCATCCTATGCTGCTATGGTGTCAGGGTGTCAGAACATGTAAAGCAGAAATTTAAAGCATTAATTTTCCCGGGATTATCGTCCAAAAACATTTTACAGTGAATAGGATTAGTAGATACAGTAGCTTGCAAAAGTATTCATACCCCTTAAACCTTTGCACATTTTGTCACATTTCAACAACAAACATAAATATATTTCATAGGAATCGTATGTGAAAGACCAACACAGAGTGGTATGCAATTGTGAAGTCCAAAGAAAATTATACATGATTAAAACTTTGTAAAAGTATTTAGCCAGCTTTTCTCTTAGTGCAACCAACTGCCTTCAGAAGTTGCCTGATTATTGCTAAGGACTGAATAAAGTCCACCTGTGTGTATTCTAATCTCAGTATAAATACAGCTGCTCTGTGATGGCCTCAGAGGTTGTTTAAAAAAGTATTGGGAGGCAAACAGCATCATAAAGTCCAAGGAACACACCAGACAGGTCAGGGATAAAGTTGTGGAGAAGTTGAGCACTGTTCAATCCATCATCCGGAAATGGAAAGAGTATGGGACAACTGTCAACCCACTAAGACAAGAAGATAAAAAGAATAAGATGAATTTAATATGAAAATATTATGGCTGGGACTTTACTTTCTAATCAAACCTAAAATGTTATTAATTACTTTATTAAATTGTAGTTATTTATTTAAAATAATCATGGCAAAGAAAGAAAACCAAAAGGAAATGGCTACATTTTAGCACAAATGTCCATAAATACAAATGAGTTGATGTTACACACATTTACAAATGTGAACATTGTAAATGTTGTTTTTTTTTTTTTTTTTTTTTTATCAAGGCATAGCCACATATTTGATTCAGAGCAAGAAAAATACACAATGGTATAAATTCTGTAAAAAAAAAACAAAATGTAAATTATTTAAGATGATGCTAAAAACACACACATTCTAGGCGAGTCGAGTAACAAAAAAGAAGAAAAAAAAGAGAAAAAAAAGCTGTGAATTGTGAAGGAGGAAAATAAAATTCGACCTGGAGCCAGAATGAACACATAGAGAGTTAGGAAACTATTACCAGATTTAATGTTTCTTTACTGTCGTGTTGATTTGATGACAAAAAAATTTAGAGCTGGTTTTGGACTATAGAGAGTATGTTCTTGGTCTAAAAGCTGGGCCCATCTGCAGAAAGATGTCTCTCACTTCTTCTAGACATCACTAGACAGATTGTCTGTGTGGTTTTTACCCCGCGACCCCATGAGGGATTAAGCGGTCCAGAAAATGGATGGATATATCTATATCTACACAATCACAGTAAACCTGTCACCTATTATGTTTAGCCTGTAAATAATTTAGACCAAATTTATCTTATTAGGTTGGTTTAGATGTTCTCGCTGACAAGTATATGACACAAATTCAGAAAAGCTTTTGTATAACCTGTAAAAAGGCTTCTTTCAGCGAGATTGGGAGCCTCATCTGTTAGAACTAAGATTAGGATTGTAAATTAATTCAGGACTCACCATAATTCACACAGTAGAGGTTTAATGGTAATTCATATTTGAGAGTATTTGAGTATTTTAGTGCCATTGACTGAAAAACACACAAGAGCCCAGTTGCTCCAACAGAAACTATTTATTTTCTATCAGAAACAAAGAGGGCTGTTGGTAAGGAGGGAACAACTTTATGCATTTGTACGAGTGCAACGTTGAAAGCCTCAAACTGAAACCGATGTTCAGGCCCATCGGACCTCAAAGAGCGTTTTACAATCAATAATTTCATAATCAAGTTGTAGAAAATGAGAGTCAAAGTGTCAAACAGCTGCTGCCTTCTTCTCCTTGTACGCGGCCATCATCTTCTTGATCTCAGCTATCGCTTTTCCAGGGTTCAGGCCCATTCCGAGAAAAAAACTGAGGTAAAGAGCTCCCAGAAGGTTAGGAATCGTCTATCAAGAAACCGAAAACACTAATTTGTCCTATCCTGGCTGCCATCACCAGACAGGACCGCCGTTACTTCATGGTAAAGTGTAGAGTAGGAAATCTCAACTTCATTTTGAGTTTCGATTAAACATGAAATAACGTTGGAATAAATGGCAATGTTTTTTTTTTCTTTAGCATTAACTGTATAGCCCACTAAAGACATAATTTAATCAAATGTTCTAAATGTATACCCTATTCCACAATATTTCTCCACATGACGTTGCTTTCTTACTTTTGGACTTGAGTTGCCTCAGGCTATCTGAGTTACCACCAAGAAAATCCGATTATTATTATTATTATTATTATTATTATTATTATTATTATTATTATTATTATTATTATTATTATTATTATTATTATTATTATGCGTGCAACTGAAGAGTGAGAGTTTCCGGTGTGGACTTTGAACGCAGCATAACGTTTCCCACCAGGGAACGAACTCTGCTCTTGGCTGCTGGTGGTTCTTGAATCGCAGAAATGGCGAACGTGGTGCTGGAGTTCAAGGTTTCTGCTGGTGACTCGGATCCTCAGAGTCGGCCCGTCCTGATTCTGGGCCAGCAGAGCAACCTGCAACAAGTCAGCTGGAGCCACATCAAAGGAAAACTGCAGCCCGTCGTTAGCAAAGAGGTGAAGGGAATGCTACAGCCGGGTGTTAGCTAGCGTTAGCTCCAGGCTAACTGAAGCTAACGCTAGCTAAGACGCTAGAGTTAATTAAGTTCGGTTACCCAGGCGCTGATGTTATCTAATGTTAAATTACCTCAAGAGAACAGCTTTAAGGATGTTTTCATGTTGGTTGATTTTTTTTCTTTTTAGCGTTATTAATATGGCTTTAAAATGATACTGTATTCATTGGTGCTCTACAATCTATAAATTACCAAAAAAATGTGGGTGTAAAGTTTAATACTTTTTTAAATATGGCTTATCAATAGGGATTTGTATGGGGATGACCGTTCTAAATGACAGGATAAATTCCCATTTCCCGTTCCTTGGTTATAAAGGGTTATTATCATTATTGTTTTATTTTTTCATTAAGATCCAAGCAAAAAGAGAAGTTATTGGTTTATCCATTGGACAATCTGCTAACAGATTTAGGTTGCCCTCTCAACCAACACACAAACACAAGCGCATCCAGTCTTCCGATATCTTGTTTTTCCAGCAGGACTGAGGCAGACAGCTTGGTGGATCTGGTTGCCTTTCCTGTGTCTTGCAGATTTGTTCTACAAGGGGGAATAATGGATCAACCCTATTGTTACGTTCAATTTAAGGGAATTTTTATAATTTTTTGCTTGTTTAGGTTGCTGTCTTTTTGAAAATCTTACTCAAACCTACTCAGTGTGAACTGACCTGCCGGTCCAGATAACTATAGGTGCGTCTCTATTCAATACTGTAAGTGGTGCGTTATGATTTAATTGGATTCAGTTGGATGATGTCATTTATTCTACATATTTGTTCATACATTTGTGACCCAGGCTATAGGAAAGCTTTTGCCAAGACAAAAAAAAAAAAAGTTCTTAAAAATAGATTACCGGTAAGTATGTTTGGAACTTTTCAAAATTATTTATGCATTTTAATACATTGTATGAATCCACCTTACATAAAATGACATAAAGAAATGTATCAAGAACACAGAGGCACACAAAGTCAACGTGGTGATTGAGTGAGTGAAAGCTTTGTGTGAGAATCAAATTCAGGGGATTATTGTAGTGCAACAGTTTAGGAGACAAAAAAAAAAGACTACTTTAAAAAGTATATCAATGCGAACTCTCGTGGCAGCTCTGGCTCTCACTGCTGCCTCAATACAGTGATTCCAGAAAGACCGGTGCGTTAGGTAAAGTCGCCATTAAAACATAAAAGTCGCTTGTTGCTAGTCGCTTTTTGAAAGAAAATTGCTAGGAGGGTCTGAAAAGTCGCTAAATATGACAACGAAGATGCTAAATTGGACTGGACTGTCATCTCTAGTTTTCTTTCCCTCCTGAGAGCAGTGCACTGCTCAGTAGCCACTAGCCAGTTTCGCAGCCAAACAGGAAGGAGCAGGCTGCGATTTTTTTTTTTATTAATATTATTTATTTTTAAAATAAATAATATTTTAACGTTTCATGATATTTACATTCATTTCAATATCAGATTGTGGTTAGTGTAAGTGCATAAATATAAGCTATACATAGTATAGGGTGAATATATCTCATATGCTTTACATTGTTTTGCCATATATTTAAAAAAAAACAACGTAATTCTGAAGGTTTGGCGGCTTTTATTTTGCCGTGGCTGTGTGCCACGATCAACTACATTTAGCGGAAACCATGAGTAACCAATGTCGCTGTTACTTTACTCTGGTGCCCTTATTTTACCCTGGTAATGACAGGCCTTGGATTTATTTAAAGGTGGCATGACATCACTGTATAAACCATTTCATGTAGTTGATATTGCGGCATATGTAACTTCTCTAAAGAATTTCGTTAAGGTCAGCTTGTTGTACGTCAGGCCAAATGTTCCTCCTCAGTAAAAGGATTGGTTGTGGTAATGATATGCAGCTCTAGCCAATCAGAGTAAACCCAACTAGGGTTTACTCTGATTGGCTACAATCAGATTTGGAAAACCGGTCAAACACGCCCGACACCACTTTCCCCCTCCATCCACACCTCTCTCCTCTCCGTGCAGCGCTCCATTGCAAATCCGTTATTCTGGTATTATGGCTAGCTGAAGTGTTGTGTTGCAGGATGTCGGACATGCAAGAAATAAAATAAACTGATGGGTAATTACAGTGTTGTGGTCGCCACCTTCCACGTTGGTACAAACATTTTTTTTGCCACGTTCAAAAACCCCAACTTGAATTCCCCCACAGGAAACAGTCTTCAGTAAAGTCCTGATAAATTAGCTTCTGCCACTCTTCTGTGATTCTCTCGTCCTTTGGAGACAGAGCTCTCTTTGAGCAGGTGCTTTGACCTTCAATGTAGACAATCACTCGGCCTCATCAGTGCACAGCAGATCATATTATACTGCCAAAACCTCAGAAAAATGTAATTTGTTGTCATAGCCCCTTCAAACGCATACCGTATTTTTTTTAGACTATAAGTCGCTCCAGAATATGAGTCGCATCAGTTAAAAAATGCGTCATAAAGAGGAAAAAAAACATATATGTCACACCGGATTATAATTTGCACCGGACTAAACGTATTTATTTAGAAATTTATTTCCCACAATCCAAGACTAAAGAAGGACATTTAATCTTGTAAGCAAACTTATTCAATTACAAAGCTGCATCCACAACCAGGTGGATAACCTGGAACATACCTGGGATGTTGAATGAGGTAAATTATCATTGCCAGCCAGCAACTTAAGCCGGGAAAATTATACAGAAATTAGACCCTGAGCGTAACGGTGCTACGCGCTAAGATAACAGTATGACACAGATGTTTGAGAGCAACATGAAGTTCACATGCATCAGCGAAGTTGTAAACCGCCGGGACATCAGACCTGTAGCTAGCGCTAGCTGTTATTAGCTTCACGGCGGTCTGCGCCCTTCAAGCTGCTCCACCCAACGCTCTGCTACGTGAATGCAGACTAAAACAGCGAAACAACATACAAACGTGTTCAGTCTTTGTTGTCTATAAGGTAATGTTTCAATTAATTTTTAAGTGGTACAAGAGCAACATATAGTTTTCAGAAGCCTACATTGCCCTCTTGTGGCTATAGACGGTAATGTTTACTTCTTGGTTCATGTTGGTCAATATGAATTAACATTTAAAATTGATATATAAGTCGCACCTGGCTATAAGTCGCAGGATCAGCCAAACCATGAAAAAAGGTTAGACTTAAAGTCAGGAAAATATGGTAATTGTTTATCTGTGTAGACGGTTGTTCAAATGTCTTTTTACACTTAAACCAATCAGATCTCTGCTGACTTATTTCTGTCTGAAATTTGATACATGGATTTTCACCCTAAATCGTCCTAATTGACAAAATGTAAATATAACTGATGGAAATTATAAACCTGCAATATGTAAGTACACCAGTGAATTACAATCACATGATTATTTGTTGTTGTTTTTTACCTCTATAAAACACAACAAATAAGCTTTAGTTTCTTTACAGAGAACCATGAGTTTCATCTTGTTTTTTTTTTTGTTTTTTTGTTTTTTCTCAGACCTGGCAGGCAGCACTCAGTGCTTTGAACCCCAACCCCACGGACAGCTGCCCCCTGTACCTGAACCAAGCCGTGGTGGCCGCTCTTCCTTCACGAGTCAGCAGGCACAACAGCCCGGCCTCCGTCCACTTCCTGTCCCGCCTGATCCGCTCCTGCCTCCCTGGAGGGAACAACCGCTGCATAGTGGTCAGCATCCTCACCAGAGTCTTATCTATCCTTGTCAAAATGTCACACTCAACCTTAATTTACTAAACAGGGATGATTCCTCTGTGCCTCTTTCTCTGATACTCAAATTCTGGTCACCATCCTTAGTTATTAAGCAGCTAACGCACGTGTTTTACCCTCTGCAGGTGGTGTGTGAGCGTTCAGACGTGTTCGCCTCTGCTTGCGCCATCGCCAGGGCGTTCCCCCTCTTCACCCGCCGCTCCGCATCCTCTCGCAGGACTGAGAAAAAACACGTGACTGTGGAGTTTGTGCTCATCGGTGGTGACAGCAGTCTAGATGAAGCAGAACTTGGGGTACTGCTTTGTTTAGTTTCCCCTCTTAGTCACAGAATTTCATGTTTTAGTGTTTTTTTTTTCTAACTAGTGTTTGTTTTTTTTTGCACATTTTAGTGTCTCTCCAATGCTGCCGATGGTGTGCGGCTGGCAGCTCGCATTGTGGACACTCCATGCAATGAGATGAACACGGACCACTTCTTAGACGTGAGTGGTCATGTTTGGGGAACTGTAGTTCCTATTTCACCCCATGACAGTTTCCCAAGATGTTCAAAAATACGGTTTCCCAAAAGCCTTTCAGTGATCGCTCTCTCATTCTGATAAGTTTGAACAACATCACTGTAGCAAGTGTTTTTGTTTGTTTAACAGGAAATAAAGGCTGTGGGAAGTGAACTAGGAATTACTCCGGTCATCATTCGTGGAGAGGAACTGAAACAAAGAGGTTTTGGAGGTACTGCATCTGCATGCTGTCTGTTGTTTTCTGTACTTTAGTAAAGTTTCCTTTGTTACTTTCCCTGCTGCGGATAATAAGACATAGAGGGCCATTATATCTCAAGATACCATCCGTTCATTTTTGGCTTAATGGGAATTGGGTTGCCAGACATGGTTCTTTCTAGACCAGAGCAAAACAAATTAATAATATATGACAATGTTTTAACTTAATTAGGGCAAAACCAATAGTTTGGAAAACATGTATCATTTAAAAGTCTCACTTCTCTGCTTGGCTAAACAGCAGACTAGAACAGATCCCCTCAATCTGGGGCCCCCGGGTTGGGGGTCCGTGAAACGCATGTTGTCGGGTCTGACGAGGCACTGCTGAGGATGTGTCGGGGTTCAGCTGAGTAACACAATAGGCAAATATTTAACTCCATCCACTTCATCAAGTAGGGTAAAAGCCAAATCAGCTAAAATTAGGAAGTATGACAACAGTTACATCGACTTTGGCTTTATTGAGAATGAGGATCTAGTCTGCACTAAATCTCTAATATAAGGTGTATTTATATAGATTTTTAAAAACATTCATAATTCCTAATGTATTTAACAGTACAAAATGCTGTTTAAAAATACTATCAGCAGGAGGAATCTGAAGGGGTCCTTGGAAAAATGTTAACGCTGCTAAGCGGTCCCTGGCCACGAAAAGTTTGAGAACCCCTGGACTAGATAAGCCTTTAGTACAAGTGTTTATATCCTGTATGGAAGTATATACCTTTGATTTAGTTGTGCAATTTAATTAGTTTATTTCATTTTATTATAATTGCTTATCTTTAGTGTCACTGTGTACTTCCATTCGTCTGTTTGATATTGATACGCATACAGGTACGTTTTAATATGCTTAAACAGCTAGCGTTAGCTCATGATGTGTACTTCACTTTAGCAGATACAGCAGGGAGGATGTATCTGTTAATGCAGCACAGCTGGCATAAATGGGCCAGTTTATATCAAATTTGATGGAATTTAGTATCTTTGAATAATTAATTTTATATAAAAAAAAATTATTTTGTCAACCCTACTTGGTAATATGTTTGTTCGCCCAATTAGATGGACTCTTGATTGAAACTGCACACTTGAGCTCTTAATGAAACCTAATGAAGCGTTGCCTATTTATCAAGAGTCATAACTCTTATAAACATACTAAATAAGTAAATATAGCGCTAGTAAACTTTACTGAGCAACTGTGAGTGAGATGCATCCAGCGTGCTTGCTTTATTATATACTGTTTCCAGTAGAGCATGTTGGGAATAAGCTTGTTAGATGTGTTGATATTAATATTTTATCTCCACAAAACCATGAAAACAACGAAAGCAGCAAATGTTTCAGCAGAGCCTCCAGAAAGGACCCTGACAGAGCAGCAGCTGGGTTTCGCAACGTTTCTGCCTAGTTTCAAAGTCTGGAATATGGTCACATTTAAATATTTACCCTTTAGGATGAGTTTGCTTAATAGTACAGATTTTATTCCCCAACCCATCATCATGTATCCATCTGTCCTTCAGTTTGTCCATCTCTCTGTTTTTCCATTTATCAGTCAGTCCATTTGTTTTTGTCATTTATTGCCCTTAATAGAGAGAAAAATTAAATTCAGAACACAGGTTATATGAGTCTCAAAGCGTGAAATCCAATCATTAAAGACGAATGGGAACCCTGCTGTGGGGCATCTGCATCATGGTTAAGGGGCAGAATATTCATAATCTGTGAGTTTCTGCCACTTTGTTGGATTATCTCATCCTTAGTAACACAGTTATTTATCTGTTTTTTGTTTTCCTCCGATCTCTCAGGTATTCACGGTGTTGGAAAGGCAGCAGAGCATCCTCCTGCATTAGCTGTGCTGAGCCACACTCCTGACGGGGCGACGCAGACCATCGCATGGGTGGGCAAAGGCATCGTGTACGACACCGGTGGACTCAGCATCAAGGGAAAGGTGAGCGCCGCATCTGTGTGGGTGGAAGCAGGCACTCTGATCAGGACCAAATATCAGCTGACTCGTAGATGTTCAATAAACATTCATATTATTCTGACTAAGCTTGAGTGGCTGCCTTTTTTTGCATACTTTATTGTTTTTCAGAGATTTTCTAATCCATTTTAAAGATGGATTAACTGCCTAGTTAGTAGGGCTGAACAATTAATCGCATTTTCAATATAACCGCGATTTAAAAAAAAAACAAAACAATTTCCAAATCGCAGAGGTCTGCAATTTTTGGCTATGTAACAATTAGTGAATCAGACGCGTCCATTAGGTGTCAGTAAAATGTTTAAAGTGGGTTTGCCTCCACATGGAAGGGTAGACAGTTGCAGCAGTGAGATAATCTAATTTTATTACTTGTTTTAGAGTTTATATAATCATACATAGCATTAAGTACAGGTCAACCAGTTTAATACGTTGACTGGTTAAATTTTATGTCCAACAAGGATCAATGTCCATTCAATTAAAAGCTGTTCTCTTGAATAATATTCTGATTAATAGAAACATTAAAAGTTCTTGTTTTAAATAGTCCTTCTTTACAAACATCTTTTTTTTAGAGAACATTTTTGTTGCTTGTGGTTAATGCAGAGAAAAGTCAAAATTGCAATTTTGGTTGAAATATATTGTAGGCAGAACGCAATAATTTCTGCTCTGAGTTTAGATGCTGCGGGTCTTTTAGCAATTAATCCGCACAGCGAGGAAACAAATTGATTTGTTGTGTGTATATGTTTAAAAAGACATGATGAATTAAACTGGGGGAAAAAAATCGCAATATTAAGAAAAAAAAATCGCAATTAGATTATTTTGCAAAATCGTTCAGCCCTAGTAGTTAGTAGTAGTTTCCTATGTTTGTAAAAGTAAAATAAAGATGCATGTCTCTGTTTGTGTAATTCTTATTAGACCACAATGCCCGGGATGAAGAGAGACTGTGGGGGAGCTGCTGCCATATTGGGAGCTTTCAAGGCCACCATCAAACAGGTGAGGCAGCTGCTGACTTTCATGTTAGCTGTTTTTTTTTTAACCCGCTGCTTTGTTTTCAATCGGCTTCTCCTCGTTGTCGCCCTCAGGGCTTCAAGGACAACCTCCACGCGGTGTTCTGTCTCGCCGAGAACTCAGTGGGACCCACAGCCACTCGTCCCGATGACATCCACACCCTCTACTCTGGAAAGTGAGACTCGTTTGAACGATAAAGTGTATCCGGATAGCTAGATGAGATTTCTCCTGGATGATAGCACTACGGTTGTATCTAATATCGTTCTCCACGCCCAACATGTATCTAACCATGTGTAAGCTGTTTAAAGGAGTCATAACCTAGTATTTCACATATGCTGTCCTTCTGAAAATGGTGGTGGAAGTTAAAGGTATACTATGCAACCGGGGTTGATTTTTCCAGCGAGGCTCCCCCCAGAGGGCGAAAGTAAAAGTGCACTGTCGTCAAGATGCTCAGCTGTTCTGGTTTCTCCATCAAGCCAGGGCGCGATTGTTTTGAGCTTAGCAGACAGGCGAACGGCAACGAAAAGTGGAAAAAACGGCAGTACAAACGATGACTAAACACAGTGAAAGTATGAACATCAAGCTTCCCGCAGTGCTATCTTGGTGAGGCTGCCGCCGCGGCCGCCTCGCCAGTTTTGTTATTATTATTATTATTATTATTATTATAATTTTTTTTTTTTATGTTGGCGAGCCGCCGCGGTAGCGTCTCGCCAACATAAAAGAAAATATATATTAATAATAATAAAACTCGATATGCTTGCATGTTTATTTGACGTTAACACGCGGTTCTTTGTTGTTGCTTTCGCGGTGCATATAGTGAATGGCAGGGCAAAAACACATGGAGTTCTCGCCGTAAAGCGAGACTTCTGAACCTGTGTGCGGGCCGTGAGCTCTTGCAATTGCAAGTGCGGTATTTCCCCCACAGACCACCAGGGCGGCCGAGAAAACCTTTGTTTAACCTGAAATGACTCATTTAAGCATCCAAAACGGTATGGAACACATTAATTAACTGAAAAATGTTGCATAGTATGCCTTTAATGTTCAGTCATTTTAGGAGATTTTTTTTTTTAAACTAAGGCCCAACACTAACAGACAAGTTTTAACATAAAAAAAAGTCTGATTTCCGGGTGACGACTCTTTTTAAAGGTGTGTTTTTGTTTCGTCTGAAGGACGGTAGAGATCAACAACACCGACGCAGAGGGCAGGCTGGTGCTGGCGGATGGAGTGGTGTACGCCTGCAAAGATCTGTCTGCCGACATTATTCTGGACATGGCCACTCTAACGGGGGCTCAGGTGCTTCTTTGTTTGAACCCACGCAGGCAAACACCGTGCAGGTGTTGTCTTTTGTATTTACGGCCACTCTTTTGCTCTTCCGTTCAGGGAATTTCCACAGGGAAGTACCACGCAGCCGTCATGACCAACAGCGAGCAGTGGGAGGTGGCGTGTGTGCGCGCAGGTCGCAGCAGCGGCGATCTCGCCCACCCTCTGGTTTACTGTCCTGAGCTGCACTTCAGCGAGTTCACCTCGGCTGTGGCCGACATGAAAAACTCTGTGGCTGTAAGTGTCAAACTCCGAGATATTTAATGCCTTAGAGCATGGGTTCCCAGACTTACCAGCCTGCCACGCCCAAAATAACAGCATCAGAAACTGGGTATTTGTTTATTTTGAAATGTCTTCGCCTACTTCATGTTGTCAGACGGGATCAGGTCATTTCTTTATTCTACATGTCTGGCAGTGATCAAGTCTGGGTATTCAGTTCATTTATAATTTAACAAGACTACTAAATAATTTTTCTCGTAGAGCTGGTTTGGATAGTTTTTATTTCACAAATTAAATAATGTGAAAACTGCCTCTTGTGGTTCTTCTGAGTCTGAGACGTCACTACCTCTATGGGGATACGGGTAACTTCTGAGTCGCCTTCAGTCAGTAACGGTGTCCACATAGGAGCATTTTTGTCAGTAGGACGCAACATTTGGTAGGATTTAATGTTCTTTGTGCATTGTAATCATTGCATTAATGATCTGCATATCGATAATACATCTGTCCAGTTAGATAAACTCTGTAAGTCTCCTTAATGTCCACACCTGAGGAGTAGTTTTAGTGTTTGAGACTCTGCAGCTTGCAGAAAGTGGTGATGATGTTGTGTAATGTTAAAAAAGGAAAAGAGACAGGAAATATTGTTGCAATTTTCTGCAGTAGTCTCACAAATACTTATTAAGGCCTTAAATGTAGCACTTAATAGAGCATGTTCACTGACCAGAAAAAGATGGGATTTTTGAGATTCTAACCAGCCAGTCTCTGTTTAAGCAGATTGAGCTAGAAGTTACTAATTTCCTGTCACCAGCAGATTTCTGCGTCTCTGTCCGATAGCTTTGGGGATGTTACAACTGCAGGATGCAAACATGTCTTTCCTCATTTTTGTAATTTTTTAATGGAGTGCAGATGTCTTGTGCATCTCGCGAGCGTTTCTAATTCCAGTTAAAGAAATGAAGCTCTCCAAAAAGTTGTAAAACTTGGAGAATTTTGCAGAACCTTTTACTGGTTTCTGTGTTAATCTTGAAGTGAAAAGTTTAAAGTGACAGATGCTATAGTTTATTTAGAATTAGTTGCAGAGTTAATTCTTTTTTAATCACTTTGTTTTTCAGGACCGTGAGAATGCCCAGAGCTCCTGTGCTGGCCTCTTCATCGGTTCCCATTTGGGCTTCGATTGGCCCGGTGTCTGGGTCCATGTCGACATCGCTTCTCCGGTTCACGCGGTTAGTACCTGTCAGCTTTATTTACTGCAGCTACGTCCGATTAGTTGGCACTCGCATATTTATCCTGAGGCCTAACAGGTGATCATTGGGACTTTGAAGTAGATCATAAAGTTCAACCAAAACTATGTTTTCATGTCTGCCAGTGATTACTGTTTGACCCAAAACATGGTAAACTGGAACATTTCATAATTTAAATGATTATAGGTAGAGTGCATTAAATGGTGGGAAATTTTGGCATTTCATCCACCAACCTCATTCTGTTTTTCTTTCTTTTTGTTCTTTTTTTTATCGACCGTTTGTAGTTTAAAACAGTTGATTTCTAACATTATTGGTCTATAAAGTAGAAAGTAAAGTAGAAAAAGTAGAAATCCCTTTTTGTGTCGATACTGGCTTAACATCCTAGCTGTGTAATAAAACTAGCTGACAAATCATTTAAACTGGAGGACAAGTTCCAACGTAGCTGCTGTCTTTATGCTTCAGAGGAACAAGCCAGGCTAAACATGTTGGCTTTCTGTGCTTAAAATGCTGGATTTCAACTGTTAGATCTTTGAGATGAAAAGACTACTATACATTTCCTAAAATCTGCCTCCCTACATGTATGATTGTCATTTTATTCTTGCATCTGTTGAGCCCCAAAACAAGCAGCCATCTTTATCCCTAGATAAATATGCAGAATACATGAGGAAAATGTATTTTTGGTCTAACGTATCAATTATAATACAAAGAAAATTTGAAAGCTGGACTTTTTATTTTATCAAAGAAACCAAAAAAGCTTTAATTTTTTTTAATTGTGAGGTTTCCTCACAATTACATGTATCAGGCTTTAAAGGGTAACGAGGTGATCGCCTGAAGCCATCAGGGTAGAAAATCAGGATCATTCTACTTAATTTTGTCTTATTAGGTCTTCCTAAGTTAGTAATATGAATATAATAATAAAAATGAATATAAACCTGTCTTTGCATGATTTGAGGCCTGGAAATTCTGAGTTATATGTAATAAAACAAATGATCACACTTTAAATGGTAAACTAAACATTTTGGAGTTGTGTTTTTGTTTTTTCCAGAGATCAACAGTTTGCATATATTAAAATGTATAGAACATTTGTAAAGACCTTGTTGTTGCTTCCATTGTTGAGGCAGTTTTTTTACTTTTCAGAAACCCAGTGACCACAGCTCTTATTCTGCAGCCTCGTAATATTCCTGCAGGTCTTTTCTCTCGCTCAGCTCGTAAAGAAACGGAGCTCACAGCCACTTTCTCTGTAATCAGAGCTGGTTTACAGGCTTGACGAGGCATTTCGGTCCTGAAATAAACCAGGGAAATGACCTTCAAATGAAGACCAGACCTCAGTGTTTAACTGTTTTTGTTTTTTCGCAGGGTGAGCGTGCCACCGGGTTCGGTGTCGCTCTGCTCATGGCGCTGTTCGGCCAGGCATCGGACGACTCCATGCTGAACCAGGTGTCTCCTCTGGGAGCTCCATCCAACAAGTGTGAAGACCAGATGGAGCGGGACTGCAAGAGACGAAGACTGGTGTAGACCAGCAAACGGTTCACTCCTCCACCTCGGAGCCGCCGCCTAGAGGCCCAACCGTTGAAGCTCGTCCAGCAAGCTGAAACATTTTAAACTGGTGTTTGATTAAATTTGATGTGGATGAATAACAGACGATCAGTAAAATCAGATGTGAGAACGACGACGATCAAACACCGACCTTCACTTGTCCTCGTTAATGATCAGCTTCTTTCCTTTTCGTTTACTATGATTATGATGGAATAATAGGTTAGAAATCAAACTAAAGTGGGTTTATTGTCTTATTAATCAGTTTATTCAGGTTTATTGTGATTCTTTTTTCAAAAGATTTTAACACATACCTCGCAGATTTTTCTTTAAAATAACCACCTTATCAGCAGGAATCTATTTGCAACTGTATACTTTTATGCAAATGGGGGATAATGCCATTATGTCTTACACATTGTGATCTCCAGTGGATGGTTAGTTCGACGTGTTGGGAACCACTGCACTTTGTATTAATCCTGGTGATCCTGGCACTAAAGCATTAAGTGCTCCCCGCAGGTTTTAACAGTGTGTGTGTCAGAGAAAAATGACATGTTTTGTCAGCTTAAAGCACGTGTGTTGTGTTGTTAGTAGCAGTGTTTTGTCAGAGTCCTGCACAACGACGTCTTTCCACATGTCTGACAATCATGCCTCTCTTTAAAGACGGTGCCATCTGAGGAAAGAAATAAAAGAACTAGTATGTGAACTTGAAGCAGATGGTCTTGTATTTGTTCCAGTTTTATGTTCCAAAATCAAGAATACAAGTTGTGTCAAAGCTTAATCTTTTATGGATTATTCACATGATTGAGGAAGACCTTTATACTTCAGCCTGTCATGTGACACGGCAGCATGAAACTTGATGAGTCAGCATAAATGCAGTGCAGTTTTTGCACAGTACAGCTCAGATTTATTTCTCTTAGCCGTTTCCCAACAAATGGGGGAAAAATGGGTGCTTTACTCGAGTGGTACGCTCTCATGTCTTTCCCGTGTTAGAGTGACTGGAGAGGAAAGAGCTTGTTTGTCAAAAATTGGCACAAACAAAAGGTGTGACTGATCAAAATTCCTCAGAAACTGATCTGTTCGAGGAGGATAAATTTAAGAAGTGGTTTAGTTAGACTTTTTTATCAGAAATTAAAAGAGCAGGGAGAAATATTACAGGTTTTTATTTACAGGATTCAGTTTTTCACTCTGAATACAAGCATTTCTTAAACTTTTCAGTATAAGATAATACTGCTGTGATTAAGAAATAGAGGGTCCAACAAATGAACCATATCAAAAATTGCACTTGGTTATCTGTGGCGTTTTGCAAAAGAAACCTGACCACATTCTGACAGATAACAACCACACCCAAATGTATTTTATTCTCATTTTATGTGATAGACCAACATGAAATGATGAGTAATAGTTTAAATTGGAAGACAAAGAAAAATCAGAAAAGTATGCCTTTCATTTGCAGTTAATCCCTGATTCAAGACTTTTCCTACTGGTTGCTAGAACCACCTTTTGTCACAATAGCAGTTCCGGGATGTTTCTCTACCCTGGCTGCACAGTTAGAACATTGACATCTTTCCATTCTCTGTAAAACCGCTTAGACTGCATGAAGAGCATCTCTGAGCAACGTTTTTCAAGAAATTTGGTCCACCATTGTAACACACAAATGTGCTTTGCTCCAAACCATTACATTATAGCCCTGGCTCTATGTTTGAGGTCATCGTCTCGCCGGATGGTGAACCGCCAACTCAGTGTCAACCTGAGAAGCTTTTTTTTTTTTTTTTGTTGGAACTTGAGAAACTGTCCAAAGGTTTCCTCTTGTTCTTCGAGGGTGGGACCTATTTGGTCCTGACCAGATATAACAATTTTTTTTTCTGGTTCTTGCCACATAGTGTAAAAGAACAGATTGTTTTTGTCCTTGCATAGTACGTAAAGACCATTTGTAACACATATGAAAGACCCTTTAAACATTTTCCATTTAATATGGCACGCGTTACAAATTGATTACACACATATGTGAAATTAATAGTGAGTAATTGAATATGTCGTCGCTTATCAATATTATAATTTATAATGTTGAGTCCAACGGTATATATAAATGCATTCTAAATGTTTGAGGATAACCATCATATGGCGCATAAGATGGGAGGACACCAGGCTGCAGGGAACTGCGCTGGCTCCTTTCTGTTCACCCTCTACGCTGCAGACTTCTCCTAGACTGGGATCCTTTGGAGTGCAGGGCCGCTTCTGAAGACCTTGACTCCGTGGTTACATCATCCATCTTCTATGGTGTAGTTTTATCGGAGGAGCAGCTCATCTCCAGCTGAAAGGAAGCAGTTAGACAAGCTCGTCAGGAAGGCTGGCTCTGTCCTAAGATGCCCCTTTGACTCAGTACAGGAGACAGACTGACTCACAGCTGTTGGACAGTGTCTCCACCCTGTGCATGAAGCTGTTTTAGAGTTGGAGAGCTGACCTCCTCCAGTGACAGACTGTTAACTGCACAGAGGAGTGTTAGCGCAGATCCCTCCTGCCAGCAGCTGTAGGACTTGACAACCTTCACTGCTCCCAAAAAACTCAGAAAGTTGTGTACATCCCTGCTGTTATCAGCACTGTTTTTCATAGTCTTGTAAATATATTGATTTATTTTTATGCACCAAAATCATTTTTTTAAAGGCAAGGTAAGGCAAATTTATTTATATAGCACAATTCAGTCCAAAGACAATGCAAAGTGCTTTACATGATTAAAATATAGCAAAATAAAACAGAATAAAAGCAAGTAGGAATAAAATGTAGATTCAAAAAAAGAATAAAAAAGTGGTGATTCAGTTAACTAGAACAATTGAAGGCAATCCTAAACAAATGTGTTTTTAATCTTGATTTAAAGGAACTCAGGCTTTCCGCACCTTTACAATTTTCTGGAAGTTTGTTCCAGATAAGTGGAGCATAGGAACTAAATGCTGCTTCTCCTTGTTTAGTTCTGGTTCTAGGTATGCAGAGTAGGCTGGAGCCAGAAGACCTGAGTGGTCTGGAGGGTTGATACACTGATAAGAAGTCTGTGATGTATTAAGGTGCTAAGCCATTCAGGGATTTATAGACTAACAGAAGCATTTTAAAGTCTATTCTCTGAGATACAGGGAGCCAGTGTAAGAACTTTAGAACTGGGGTGATGCTCTCGTCTATTGTTCACTGTCCCTCTGAGGGACAATAAAGTACATTTCTATTCTTAACTATGTAATAATTGCATTTTTCCCCCTGGCTTTCTGTTTTACTGTCTGGTCTGTTGATTCTATAAATGTTTCGGATTTCTGAATATGAACAAAAAGGGATTTTTTTTACGGTTAATTTTGTTCCTGTTCTCTGAAATGTACACAGTCACATTGTTTTCGCGTAACTCGTGACCTGGCGCTGGAACACGTGATTGGCTGCCTGGGTCACCTGACCTAAATCTCGGAACACCGGCTGCAGCTGATAAGTGCAGAATCTCTCCTCCACACTACACTAGCCCCCACACCGTCAGTGTCCAGCTCTCCGTGTCCGCCTAAGCAGCCCTCTTCCTCCCAGACATGGCTCGGACTGCCGCGGCGTGTGTCCTGCTCTCGGTCATTTTCTCGGCTGTGTCCGCCGGGGTGTTTTTCAGCCAGAAACAGCCGTGTTATGTCCGCACACCGAGGAGAAACAACTTTGGTCTGAGGTGAGTGTCTGTTTTTTTTGTTGTTGTTTGTTTTTGATGTTTTTTTTTTTTTTTTGTCAATTTTAACTCAAAGTGAACATAATTATTTAAAGTCGCGGAAAATCCCCCCCCCCCCCCCCCCCCTTCGTTTACCTGACAGCGTCGGTTAGCCACCGGGAGCCGTTAGCTAACTTGTTTACAGAGCGTTAGCAACCGCTCTAGAAACCAAATGAGGAATATCTTAATTTTGAAATGCACTCTTGGTTATCAATCACTTTTTAATTTTTAATATAGTGGCATAGAACAAGCGCCCATTGATGCGGTCCAGGAAGTGTGAGGGTTTTAGTTTCATTTTTTTTTGTCCGTGTCAGTTGAGGTTAAAACGGCTACGGTAAACAAACGTAACCGTCAAAGTTTCCCTGGCGGCATTTTCGCCGCGAATCACGAGGTTTAGCCGACGTAAAACCGAGGAAGTGACGGGAACCGAGGCTGCAGCAATCTGAAGCGAAAAGAGGAAATATTTGTTTGCTGTGGGGGGAATTTTAGTACATTTAAACTTCATTAAAAAGTTTGATTTAAGCTTAAGATTCACAAGTGAAAAACGCAGCTTCAACATACCCAGAAAAAAACTTATTCTGTTTTGGCAGATTTTTGATTTATGACTTATGGGTAATGAAAACCAAGAATAACTTTTTTTTTATTTACTTAAACAGTTTTATTAGATGGCAATAATTAAAAATACAAATTCAGGAATGGTAAAAAGACAGACAGCCTACACCATTATGGGCTAGTCTGCTGACTAGCCGGTTGTCCGGGGTAAACCACAAAATGCACATCTCTAATGAAACTTGATGTCTAGGCACATCAATGGAAAGTTAAGTGGAAGGAAAACCTGTGGTGTGGGGAAAAAAAAGGAGCACAGGGACAGGCATGACTGTGCAGCAAAGCCCAGGAGGAGGGCCAGGGACTGGCTCTGGTGTCTGAACACGCCACATGCTTACAGGACATAGGTCACAATGAACTAGGGCTGTGTGACTTTTTTTTTTTTTTTTTTTTTTTTTTTTTTTTTTTTTTTTTTTAAAAGACTTTTTCTCTGCAGTAACCACAAACAAAAACACCATGTAGATAAAAATGTTTTTGAACAAGAACTATTTAAAAGCAGAAGTTGAACAGGTTTATTATTATTAATCAGAATATTCTTATTCCAGAGCATAGCTTGTTGAGCAGGATGTCAATCCTTGACCATAAAGTGCAACGTATAAACAAGTCTATGTATTAAACTGTTTGACCCGTACTGTTCAATACATAATTGTACTTTCAATACCTGAAAGTTTCTGTTAAATAAGTATTGAATTTGTATAAACTCTAAAACAAGTAATAATGACATTATCTCACAGCTGCAATTCTCTTCCCTTCCATGTGGAGGCAAACCCACTTTAAACATTACCAGCAACTAAAGGACCTGCCTAATAGCCAAAAAATTGCAGTCCTCTGCAATTTGGATTTTTTTTTTTTTTTAAAGTTGCGACTAAATTGCAAATGCGACTAATTGACCAGCCCTAACCCTATTTTTTTTTTTTTTTTTTTTTTTTTTTTTTTTTTTTTTTTTTTTTCCTGCTGTGTGGGGAACTGGGACCCAAAAAGCTGGAGGTGATGTAATCTCCAGCTGGCCACTTCTGGTTTCTGGGGTAAATGGGCCGCAGCCGTACGTCTGTGGGCAAATGAAGATGGCATCTGATACAGCGTTCTGTTGGGTGATGCATTAAAGGATTATTTTAATAATCTGGTCTGCTTTGAGCAGAGCTAGTAAGAATCTAAAATACAAAAATTTAGTTTCTGGTTTATGAACATTTCAACTATTCGTGAAATTTCAAAACAATGCATTTTGTTTTAAAGGCGTGATTTTTTTTTTTTTTTTTTTTTTTTTTTTTTTCCGCATCAGCCTAAAATTGAGCCAATTGAAAACCACAACATGATGTACGCCAGTGAAGTGGACTGAATCGATTTACACAAAATACCTACAGTAGTTTAAAAAAATACTTTCACAAACAAAGGTAAAATCTTTTTTATTTTTTGTGTATTGTTCAGTAGCGCATTTGTCAAAGAACCACTGCTGGCTTGTTCAGGATGGAGAAATGCCTCTGCAGCTGCACCACTTACTGCCGTCTGCAAATATGTCCTAAACATCGTTTACGGAAAGTAATATTGGAGCAAAGTGGTAATATTAGCCGTGCAGAACCCTCTCAGGTATCTTTCACAGCCTCTCTGGATGTGTAGGCATGTGTTTGTTAATACGTTGGAGAACTGGAGGATTCGGTTCCTCTGCAGCTTGTAAGTAGAGTTATTTATGAACCAAAGAAGTGAAACAGAAGTGTGAAAAAATAACATCGGCAGTTTTAGTTGCACATTTTCAGTGAGAATGTCGGCTCAGTTCCAACAACTACTCCAAAAATATGCGCCTTTGCGGTAACAGATTAAATATAGGCTCATTATGGATGTAAACTTAAAAAAAAAAAAAATAATAATCTATTTTTATCAAACTGTAAAAATAAACCCAGAAAGTTGACGAGTGTCCTCCGTTTGCAGAACGGGTCCTCTGCCCCATGAGTACCTGAACATCTCTGAGCTGCCCAAGGTTTGGGACTGGAGGAACATCAACGGCACCAACTTCGTCAGCACGACTCGCAACCAGCACATCCCCCAGTACTGCGGCTCCTGCTGGGCTCATGGCAGCACCAGCGCCATGGCGGGTATGAGTCGGCACATCTTAGCCGTCACACGCTCTGAAACACTTTGAACGGTTGTGGCATCGTCACAGGACTAAAATATGACTCTGCGTGTATGCAGCGGTTTCATTGCCTCTTCTCAGAGAGGCGACTAATGGACTAACTGGCTACGGTTACCACTGCTACGTATTGTTAAAGCATCTTTCCCTCCCCCAGATCGCATCAACATCAAGAGAAAAGGAGCGTGGCCTTCTGCCTATCTCTCTGTGCAGCATGTGATTGACTGCGCAGGAGCTGGAACGTGCCACGGAGGGGATCACAGCGGAGTCTGGGAGTACGCCAACACCCACGGCATCCCAGACGAGACCTGCAACAACTACCAGGCGAAAGACCAGGGTAAGGGACCCAGACCGGTGGAGTAACGGCCGCACGTGTGCATCCAGTGTGAGTCAGACATCCGCATGCTCTGTGTCCCCCACAGCATGCAAGCCCTTCAACCAGTGTGGCACCTGCACCACCTTTGGACAGTGCAACATCGTCAAGAACTACACGATGTGGAAGGTGGGAGACTACGGCTCTGTCAGCGGGAGGGAGAAGATGATGGCAGAGATTTATGCCAGAGGACCAATCAGGTTTGTGGCACACGATTCAGGTTTAAATGTAAAATTCAGTGGATTAAGTCTACCTTGTTTTGACTCATGCATAAAAACCGTCCAGAATCAGATGCACACAGCAGACGGGTCCACAAACACAGCTCATAACCAAACTGAGTTGAGATGAAAGTGAAAGGATGAATAGTTTTCACAATGTTTTATAAAATAAAACTGTAGAATCAGGGAATCTGGTCTGAGGTGACTGGAAGACTGATCGTGATAAACAAAGTGATCCTGGAGGAAAACCTGTTTTTCTTTGGATGTGCAGAGCGCCTAAAGACATAACCCAAAATCTTTGTGAAATCCCATTTTTCACTGCAATTAAAGCAACGGGTTGAGTCAAAGGGAGACTGGATGCAGCTGCCAAACCTTTTTGAAATAAAAGATAAAGCTGTGTATCATCTGTCTTTCACTTCACAAACATGCACTACTTTGTTTTTGTGCAGCCTGTCACATAAAATCTGACATTTGCAGTTGTAAAATGTCAAAATGTGGAAGGGTTCATGGTTTGTGAATACTTGGGACAAATGCTTCGGTTGTCATACATTTTGTCCCCCTTCCCTTTTTTTAGAAATCTTGTATTTTTCTTCTCTTCATTAAGTTTAGATCAGTGAGTTTTTAATGAGCCACCCCACTAGGAGCTGCTTCCACTGGAGAAAACCAACAACCTCTCAAGAATCCATTATAACATGGTCTGAAGAAAATGATTTTATAAATCCTAAAAGATAATCTTTTGCGACGGCTGATGTAAAGTAGCTTTCTGGTAAACAGAAACATGACAATGTTTTCATGGAGATGGCTGCGTCCCACTCCTTACATTGTTCCTGTGTTCATGGTTAGTGTGTGGCTGGTTCTGTTGTACAGAACAGCTTTTTGCCTGCTTAGGTTGCACAAGTAAATGCATCTTATTATAAAATCTGATTTACATGACTGGGGAAGATGGATGTTATAAATGGATCTAAATAACCAGGAAAGTTAAAATGCTTTTGCCATATTTTCATGTCTTTGAAGGAAAGTATTGGTGAACTCAGTTTTACATTATAAACGTAATGCACTGTTTTTTTTTTTTTCTTCCATGAGTGATTAATTTCTGAGCTCCAGTAAAACGCGGATCTTTAATCAAACAGCAACTGAGCCGCTGTTTTCTGTTCCTCAGTTGTGGGATTATGGCCACAGACCAGCTGGACGCCTACACCGGTGGGCTGTACTCTGAATACCAGGAGGAGGCGTTCATCAACCACATTGTGTCGGTGGCTGGATGGGGAGTAGAGGACGGGGTCGAATACTGGGTCGTTCGCAACTCCTGGGGAGAACCATGGGTGAGTCCTCAACAGAAGAAGTGCAGAAAACTGCAGTCTGGACAGTCTCCCTTTGCCATTATGGCCATTTTATGTTAACCTCCACTATTGTTAACTGGAAACAAAGGTGTAATTCTTTAATGCTGTTAATCGTTTCTGTATAAAACACTTGTTACACCACAAACTCCATGGAATCAAGTCGGCCTTGAAGGAGTAGTCCTTATATTCAGGGATCTCCACAGTGCCAAGTCTGTGTGGAAGTTGTCATGATAGTTTTTACGCCCGACACACTTTCTGATGCGACCGGGATTCAAACCCGCGTCTCCCGAAATAAAGACACGGACTAAGCTGGTTACAGCATAGAGGGACCAACAGTAAAGACATAAAATATGCATAAAAGTATTTGTTCTGGAATCACTGTTAGCAAAAACTTACCTTAAAACAGACCGAGGTGGAATAAACCAAACTACATAATGAGATCCATCAGAAATGGTCCTGTTTAAAAATGAGTTCTCTCATTTCCACGCTCAGCCACTTCTGTCCCTCACATGTTGGCTTCATGTACTTCCATGATTTCTGGAGGTGACTAGCCATAAAAAAACCTCCAAGATATAATTGTATAAAGTCTTTGTACTAAACCTTATTTCTGTTTATTTGGGTTTGACCCCTAGCCCCAACAGGGCCTGTTGAGTTATGTGACAGATTATGACCCCTGATCTCTTACTGGTATGAATCTATCAGTTTTATAACTACATTCCCTAAGTAATCACAAAATGATCAGATTGTGGGCCAAATGCTGTCTAGAAACAAGTATTTCACTGTAATGTTGAATCACTGCCCTTTACTGGAGGTTTGAGCCTCCTGAATTATTATAGATAACCAGACGGATGTTTTAAACTTTATTCACATCTCAGTGAAGCCCCTAAAAATACATTAGCAAATAATTTCAAAGAAGGCCAGATAGAAATCTATACTGGAAAATCAGAACCAGTTTATAATTTAATCCACCAGTGTCTTCAGGACTCATTGTAGAACCTTGTTTTTTGTTTTTTTGTTTTTATAAATCTTTATATTCAAAACATAAATGGGCTTATGTTAGTCACACACTAAATTAACTATAGGTTACAGTTTGATGGCAAATCCTAATGTAAAAGATTAGCTAGCACTGAGCATAACTCTGACCACTAGGTGGCGGTAAAGTGCTTCTAATTGGATGCATTAGTGATCTGCACACCGCTTGGCTGTGGTGGTTTGATGTGAAATTTGTTCCGTTTTAAAAAGCTGAGAAGTTGTTCTGATTAATGCTTTTTAACTTAAGTTTTTCAGCAGACTGTGGTGCTCAGTAACAGTTTCTCTGTCCTCAGGGTGAGAAGGGTTGGCTCAGGATTGTGACCAGCGCTTACAAAGGAGGGAGCGGCAGCAAGTACAACCTGGCGCTGGAGGAGGACTGCATGTACGGAGATCCCATCGTCCCCAAAGACTACCTGTAGATGAGTTTAGTCAGGCCGCTGCTGTAATCTGTCCTCCTGTCACAGCGGTGAAGGGAAATTTTTATATGCTTCTATAAAGGGAATCCTTTTTTTTGTTTTTTTTTAATACTTTACAAATCGATGCCAAGCTCTGATTTAGTTTTCAGAGTAGGATTGTGTACATTACAGAGATATCTGCAGGCTGAAATGATACTTAAATGAAATTGGTGGCGGGTTTTACGCATCGGTAAAAACATTTGTCCACCAGAGAAATCTCAATGCTGGCTCACGAACAGCTGATCTGTGCAGGAATTGGACTCAACGAAACCAAAGCAAGCACTGAATGTTTTTAGTTACTGGTTATTGCACTACAGTCTTATGAGGAAATGCAACTTTAATGTGCCTTATTGCCACTTAATGTCAAACTTGGGTTGACGCTACTTTATGTTGAACAATGTATACCACAAAGACCGAATCATTGCTGTTTCAAACTGCCAATAAACTGATCCACATCTTTAAAGAATGACTGTGTACAGTATAAACAACCAGACTTAACATTTAGCATCTTTTATTTTGTTCCAGCATAAATGGATGATGATTTTCTCCATTTGGGGTTTTTAGTCAGAAAATTAAATAGATTAAACATTTTATTATAAAAAAGCATGAACATGGAAAACACAAAAATATACATGTAGAGGGGGGGGGGGGGGCATTTAGCTGCATCTTCAGACGCCTCTCCTTGAACCGTGGCTGTCCGGCCGGCTCACAGCCTGACCTGCTGCCTTTATCACCTCCTGGAAAAGTCCATTTCAGAGCCTGAAGCCAATCCCTGGAGTCCGTCTCCTTTGACATTCTCAGCATGACCTCCACCTCAGTTAATCATAATGAAGTTCGACTTGCAATGAGCTGGAAAAAAGTCAACCACATGTTGGGGGTTAAAGGATGGGGGGGAATTAGCCATGCAAACTAAACATTCAACAGTCTTCTTGGACTTATTTTGGTGTTCAGGGAATTTAGATCTGTCTAAGTTGAAGCTTTACTTACCAATGAACTCGGCAACCGGGTCGTGTTCTCCTTCTGTGCGGATCGTTCCTGCGATGCTGTCGTTCTCCAAGATGGGTAAAAAGAGCTGCACGAAGTCTGACGTGTAGGGAGGTGCAATCACATCCAGCACCTTTAAAGACAAGCACTCCACGATGAACTTTGCACAAAAAAGGTCGGCGCTAAAGCTTAAAGGCAGAGAAAACAGCTGATTACAAAACCCCTGCACACTTGATTTGTAGTTTAAAAAAAACAATGTCGTCTGAAATTAGGGCTGAACAATTAATCGCATTTTCAATATAATCGTGATTTAAAAAAACGCAATTTCCAAATCGCAGAGTCTGCAATTTTTGGCTATGTAACAATTAGTGAATTAGACACGTCCATTAGGTGTTGGTAATATGTTTTAAGTGGGTTTGCTCCACATGGAAGGGAAGAAAGTTGCAGCAGTGAGATAATCTAATTTTATTTGTTTTAGAGTTTATATAATCATACATAGCATTAAGTATAGGTCAATCAGTTTAATACATAGACTTGTTGGTTGGACTTTGCACTTTATCTTCAACAAGGATTGATGTCCAATTAAATTAAAAGCTGTTCTCTTGAATAATCTGATCAATAGAAACATTAAAAGTTCATATTTAAAATAGTCCTTGTTTACAAACATCTTTATTTAGATGCCATTTTTGTTGCTTGTGGTTAATGCAGAGAAGAGTCAAAATTGTAGGCAGAACGCAATCATTACTGCTCCGAGTTTAGATGCTGTGGGTCTTTTAGCAACTAATCCACATGGCGAGGAAACAAATTGATTTGTTGTTTGTATATATTTTAAAACACATGATAAATTAAACTGGAAAAAAAGAATTGCATTAAATCGCAATATTAAGAAAAAAATCGTTCAGCCCTATCTGAAATGGTTTCAAAGCCAACTACTACAAAATTAAAGAAATGTCAATAAAGAGAAGTTATGGAAGTCAGATCCTGGTAGTTGCGCATCTCTGGTTTTATTTCTATCTAATTGGAACACGTAGCAAACCTTTTGGGCATGGATTAATAAATCTGACATCTGGATGAAACAAATCAGGAGAATGTAAACATTTCATCTCCCCCACCCACAAGTCAAAGCAGCAGGTACCTCAGTGACGAAGTATCTGATGAGGGAGATGTCTGTGTTGAGTTTCTCCTGACACTTGCGAATGTAGCTGACGACGGGCAGGACGTAGCCGCGGCTCAGGAGATGAACCATCCGGTCCAGCAGAGTCTTCTTCAGCTCCAGCTGCATTTGGAACAAAACCCGGCTAAGAATCCAGCTGAGGGGTTAAAACGAGGACGACCGCGTCACCAACGCCCACCTGCTCCATGACGTCCAGCTGGGAGTGCTCCGTCTCAAAGAGCTTGATGAGCAGCTGCAGGACCTGCGGGTGCAGCAGCTGGTGGCACGTGCAGATCTGAGGGGGAAGGACATCGACAGCTTTCATCTGCTTCCGTCTGCAGGAGCTAACCCCCGGCCCTGTAAACGCAGCCGTACCTCATCCAGTAAGGCTAAATGCACCGGGGTGTGGTCTGTCTGGAGCTGGAAGTAGCTGGGCTCGGAAACGGTCCAGTCCACCCACTTTAAAACTCCCATGGCGACCACCGGAAACCTGCAGACAAGGGATATGAGCGGAGGGAAAGCCGGTTCCTGTAGCAAAAACGTTTTGTAGCTGCATGGAAATGATCAACGAAACATTTCAACATTTAAACTGACATGCTTTTTTTTTTTTTTGCATTTATTATCTCTTAAAAACGATTTTTTTTTTAAAGAATGGTTTTTATACATCTTTAATTATTATCATTATTTTTTTCCTTCAAATTTTTACTGTGAATATAATCTAACATGCTTCTTTATGTATCTGTTTATTGTCTTATAATGGAATTTTTATAGTAGTGTTTTATGTGTGAATGCAGTGTGACGCATAGTTTGGACTATGTAGCAGCCAGAGTCTGTAACCCAAATCCAATTTCCTTTGGGACAATAAAGTTGATCTAATCTAATCTAGAAACCAGACAGAAAAACCCTAATTGGTGTTTGGCAAACCAGAAACAGGTCAATTTTTTTAGATAACATTTTTATCTTGATGGAATCTGGAAATTATTTTTCAGAATTTTCTTCCTCCCATCCTTTTCCATACTGCATAGGAACCCCGAATAAAACCATCTCAGAGCCAAAATGGCAGCCGTTTGAGGATTTCTGAGCCTGACTCACCGGATGCACTGGTATAAAGTGCCGAGTTCAGCCACCAGCTCCGTCGCTCCTTTGTTCTCGTTGCAGCAGAGGTTGTGCACAGTCTCAATGGCCTTGGACGTTGACTTCAACTCGTCTTTATTGATGTTGACGCGCTTGTTCTGATATTGAAAACAGAAAGAAAAAAAGTTACAAGGGCTTCTGTTCTAGTGGACCTGAAGACGAGGGAAACAGGGAAAACTAACTATTCAGTTTAAAAGTAACTTCAATGACCGTCGCAGACAGACAGTACAGAGTAGGCCATCAGAGCAGATGTGGCTGAACATGCAGATTTTTATGTGTACAAATTTTAAAACATTTATCATTTTCATTCCACTTCGCAAATATGCTTTATGTTCATATGTGACATCAAATCTGAAAAAACAGTTTGTGGACAGTTATCAGCTAGATAGGCGAAGAGCGTCATTATTTTCTGTACCTTCTTCCACGTCTCAACCACACTGGCAGCGTAGGCCAAGATGTGGATGTATTTGTGTTTATGGTCCTGGTTAATTTTTGATCCGGGCTTAAAGAGCGACTGCATGAAAAGGTCCAAAAAGGCAGGCACCCTGATCTAAAGACAAGAAGAGAGCTTCAGCTGTTTGCATGGACTTGATGCGACCGTCACGGACGAGGTTTCGTCTCTACCAGCTCCACAGGAGGAGGGTCCATGCTGCTGAACATCTTGAAGAGAACGGTGATGTCGGCCGGGTTCAGGGCTCCCTTAGACAGCATGGCGCCCAGAGCCTGGCAGGCCCGGGGGTAGGCCGCCGCCGTGCCAAGAGCGAGGGTTATCTGGCTGGCGTCGTGGCCCCTGTGGTAAAAACAACACGCCCGTTACCGACAGCACAGCCACCGACCCCACAGAGAGCAAACAGAACGTATACAACGTGCTTTTGATCAATGACAAGACAACAGAACCTGGCGTGTGCAGACTTCTGGACCTCCTGGCTGATCCGGCGAACGGCTGAACCGCCCTGCTCCTCCTGGGCCAGGATGGACATCATGGCCTGGGCAAACAGGTACGTGTGCTCCCCGTGACACACCATTTTCTGCAGGAGAGAAGAAGGAACGTGTGCAAGGATTCGTTTTCCGCTGAGCTTTTTTTTTTTAATATAGCACTGATTGAAATCAGGCCTTCTGTGGTTTTTTTGTTGGTATTTTGCGGTACTTTTAACTGACTGTGACGCCGTCTACAGAAGCTGACGTATCGCAGTATTAAGAAAATGAACAATCAAGATACAAGACCACAGATATGCTTCATCCTTCAGGTGATTAATCACTATATAGGATATTATCAACTCATAGCTCTTGGAAAATTATGTTTTTGATTAAATACATGTTATTTGTATGTTTAACTATAGAAATAGTCAATCTTAATTATATGTCTGTTCTTCAGAGATAAAAACCTACTTCACACCTACTGAGTACTCTAACAACTTTAGTCCTCTTTCACCAATATATAAAAAAAAAAAAACACTCACGGCGAACTCTGGCAGGTTTTTCTCCAGGTTTTCTTCTCCTCCGTCCAGCAGCGTGGCTAAAGACGTCCTGAGCACGCGGGAGAACACCTCCAGCTGCTGACACGCTGTGGAGACACTGGTGATCTCTCCCTGATAACCTGCATCAGAGATGAGCTGAAAAACAAACAAACTATGAAGACGCTTCTTCAGCCAACCACCTCAGGCCGTCAACGCATTATTTATATTTATTAATGACCGTTTACAGGCTTTACACGATAAATACAGAACCAGGCCATCAGACGCAAGCTTAAACTTAATGGATGAAATGATAAATAAACTGGTTGACCTGATGTCACTCATGTCATATCAAATAAAAAGTAGAAAAAAAACGAAGCTCCTCTCCTCACGGGGGACAAAATCCAGTGAGAATAACAACAGCGCTGTACCTTGACAGTGAAATTGAGCATCAGGCAGTCAGGATGAGCCTCTGCCAGCTTATAGAAGAGATCCCTCCACGTCGTGTGCGCTATCATCTGTTCGAGCCAAGCAGGAGTCTAAAAACAAAGCAGACGGTCGATTATTGGTTCCTACAGACTGGGGCTGAGCAACAATGGGAGAATTACATTATTGTGGAATAGTGTGATGGTGATGGGGGGTTGCAATAAAACCTTTTTAATTATTACGATATTATTACCGCCTTGGGATCTGCTAAACTAAATGCTATGGCAATTTATTTCCAAGGGTCAATTCAACTAAATAGATTGTTATGCAGACAGGAAATGAATGAAACCTTAAACATAATGTTCTACCAAACACTGCACTTTTATATGAGCTAATATAACCGTTTATATGAGACCCTCATATAACCCACCTCTCCTTCCACAGTGAAGATGGAATCTGCTTTCTGAGGGTCGAAGTGTTTTATCAGGAGACTCTTCAGGTGATTTTCTACTCGCTCCTGGACCTGAGCTGGTTCTACACCTGAAGGCCAAACAAAACAACTTGCACATTAGTAGCAGATCATCAGAGTTTCTGAAACTGAAAGTACCTCATCACTTTACGATGTTTCCTTTCTTACCCATCTGAATGAGCCACTCGGCCAGCAGATTAACGGTCTGTGCAACAGCGGAGTAGTTCTCAGAGAGAAGCTGGATCACGTGTTCTGGAGATCCACCTGCTTGGAAATATCTGCAACAGAAGGACTTCAATGTTTACCTTTGTGGTTAAAAAACGTATCTGGTAATGCTAATTAATGCATAAGGCCAAAATAAACAGGCCTAAACATTTATATTGAAATAAATTACTAGGTTTATTATTACTAGGACATACTCCAGGCGAGGGCTGCCTTACAAGAATGCACCTCTAGTTTAGACATTACAGTCAGGCAGTCTTGTAGACAGCTCAGGGGTCCGATCAGGTAGTGACACAGTGTACCGTAATGCTACGAATATCCATTTCATTGCTTAACAAAGACATACTTACACATTTTAACAGATTTAGGAGCGCATTGTACCACATAAAATCGGTCAGTAAGCACAATGGTAATGATATATAAGGAACATCATCAATTCTTGAGAAAATTTAAGGATTTTAAGTGCACCTTATAGTCTGAAAAATACGGTAAATAAAACATGTAGTCCTGTCATGTTGATTTAATTTATTAGAGGGCAGTTATCCAAACCAGTCTGGCACTATGTGAAAATATAATTTCCCAATAAACAGAGTAACTGGTTGCACCACTCATAAGGGCCACAGTGTGATCGCTAGCAATGAGTCCTTTACGTCAGTGTGCAGACTTTCTATAATCCAGAGGGTTTTCAAGCCTGATGCCTCAGCATCTCAATCGGATTAAAGTCCTGATCTTAGCAGGGATCCAAAACCTTAAGTTTGCTTTCTTTTCTTTTGAGCCATTCAGAGCTGGGTTTGCTCATATCGTTGTGACTCGAGCAGCAAAACTAAAATGCGCTTCAGCTTAAACTTGCAAAGCCACGTTATTTTACTTTTTGTTATTTATATGTCAATTACTCATATCAAGTTTTTATGAAAGATTATTAAGTCCTGCTGGCGTATTAGTTGTTATTTTGGTGTTTCATGCTTTGTTTTTGCTCAATTTGTTAGTAAATAAAGCCTTTCATGTTTGTTTTTAATAACAGGGGAAGTACATCACTGAGCATACGCAGCAGGGTTTAAAACAATGAAGCAGCTAACAGCAATTAGCATCTCCCAGCAAAACAATGAAGAAGGGTCCAAGATCCAGTGGGGGAAAAAAAAAAAAAAATTAATTAATTATTCCAAGAGGAAAAAGACTGGAATGATGCTGGGAATACAGTCTGATCGTTGATGTTCATTAAAGCGGACGCTAAACCTGCCGATGCTCAGATGTGAACATAGAGTTGATTGACGTGAGTAAATGTTCAGATATGAGGCTCTTAAAGTTACTGTAGGACATTTTATTTAATTAATAGAGGTTGGTCTTTGATCACACCAAGCTGCTGCTTTACTGCGAGGCATTGCAGAGGGTCAGGCTCGGTCCGGCATTATTTACAATTTATAAATTAAGCAAATCGGCATTTTGATAGTTCTGCGGTACTGCCGGTAGATGGCGCCACGTCTGTTTATATCTGGTCATGGTGCCCTTTGGGGGGCTATTTTTATCCACAAAAAGGAATATCAAAACATTATCAAGATGGGGGCTTGGTGTATATAACTATTTTATCATGGCCAAACGTCTTTCTTTTTTATAAGCATATAACGTGGCTATACAGCTTTAATGTCACAAACTGTTGGCTGGACATTTCCCTTCAGTACCTTCTGGTAGACAGTACCTTTATATAAATTACAGAAAGTTGTCCTGGTCCTAAAGCAGCAAAGCGCCCACAGACCAGCATAGAACCACCATGTTTCAGTACTGAATTTTTTTCCTGAATTGCAGTGGTCTGATTGTGCACTTCACACAATAATCAGGGCTGTGTGGCTAGTGAAACTGAACCAAAAAGAAGTGATTGATGAGGTAATTTATTATATACCAAGATAATAAATTACATTTTCACATAGGGGTTATGTATTCTCCTTAATTAAACAAAAAGCTGCTTTTTGAATTAACTCAAGTTATGTTTGTTTGCTTTTACAATTGATCTGAAACATTTACGTGTGACAAAAAGTCACAGTTAAATGTGTAAAAAGGCAAATTAATTTTGACAGCACTATACTGTAAATGTTGCACAGTTCAGTGGATGTTGTAGACAAATTATGCCCTCTTCTGGCCAGTTCAAATATTGGTAACAATCATTTATCACCAAAACATAACTTTTCCTTTAATAAATAGTAAGGATGAAAGCAGTGGGGCTTAGAGTCTTGCATATGTAAAATGTATCTGTATTCTTTATGATTTGCCAGGTATTTTCTCTTGACAACTTTCTGGGCATAATATGCCCTGATGAGGGGCCAAGGTGTCCACTTGGTAGTAAATATGAGTAAAAACTTGTGCCTTGTGTGAAAGAAGAACCTTTTGAGGGTGTTGAATATTGCGGGCTCCATGATGTAATCCCTGCTGGAGAATTTCTGCAGACAGTCCTCCTGAACTTTCCCATCGTTTTCTTCATCGTAACCATCCTCCTGAAAGATTAAACAACACGCCTGTCAGAGAAACTCAAAGCCTGCAAAGGTATCTCACTATATCTCACGGACGGTCCACCAGTGTCACTTTATTTGACTGAAGACATCCAAAATGAGGCTCGAATAAACTCTGCTCTTCCAAAATAAAAGGTGCAGCAGGCAAATCTAGACAACACACCCCCTTTCTAACATTCACTTTGACCAAATTACAAATATCTTATAAGCAAGGTGGGATAAAAAAAAATGTTAAGGCAGTCGCACACAGAATAGGATAGGAAAGTTTTTGTGTTACAGCTACAGCCTGAAGCTACGGTTTTCGGCGCAAATCAATAAAAATATACGTTGTAACTCTACGTATCTCAAAACTAAAAGTCAATAAATGAATATAACATTTGATATTATACAAAGTGGTGACATATACCACAAAAAAGTTGAGAGGGGCAGTGAAATGTAATGACAAAATTGGGGTAAAACTCAGTATACTCAATATCCGCCTCTTTAGCTAGCCTGCTAGCCGAGCTAATGCTAGCCCGCTAGCCGCGCTAATGCTAACGGCCATTAAAAAGCCGAACAGCAACAAGTGCCGCTCTCACCAGCGGTCCCTCCGAGCTTTCCCAGTCTCCCGCTCCTCCGTAATACTCGTCGTCCATGGCGACGGGAAGAAACACAGACGCTGCACCGACAGCGATCCAGCTGCGCGCGTTAGATGCTGCTGATAAATATAGCCTCTTTAGCAAGTAAGCTAACAACAACTGGAGGAAGATGACGTCACAGTGACGACGGACGCACCGTAAGAGAATTCCCTGAGTTCAGACTGACAGGCTCACTTGTTGGAAGTTGATATCGGTTGTCCTGGTGCTTCACCCAACTACATACATTTGTTTTCATTTTACTTGAATGTAATAGACGATCAGTTTAATCGATCAAATATTTCTACTATCATAACCAATTTTAAATAGCTACAAAAATGTAAATTAAATAATAAATATGTAGGCAATAAAAAAAAATCTGAGTGGTCTATGTAGTAAAACTATATATATGGGAGGAAAAGGTATATATAAATTATAAAACAGCCTTTTGTGGTAACAGATTTAAAATGTCCGATATTCCTCCCCCCTCAGGAACTGAACTTATCTTCCATTAAGAATATTTTTGATTCACACTGATTGTAAACTGCTTTCATTTTGACTAAATGTAAGTAACAGACTAAAAAACACCATTTTGTAGGGGTGCAGAAAAATTTCTTAGAAAATCTGACAAACCTGTGTGTGTGTGTGTATATATATATATATATATATATATATATATATATATATATATATATATATATATATATATATATATTTATTGTTCACTGCAGTACCAAAATTCAAACGTTTAAGAAAAATCTGACCTTTGAGTATATTTATTTCTGAAGGAAAAACATCCCAGGTTAATACAAATGATTGCTTTAAACATAAATAACGGCTGGCTCAAGTAGTACTAGCCTCTTATGCCAACAGGCCAGTACTGAGTCTAGAGATTGTTCTGTTTATTTGGCGTAAGCTTTCAGACAACCATCCTGCTTACAGATACAACCCTGATCCATCTTCAGTTAAATAGAATTAAATAGGTATTTATTAAAAATGACCGGGTATTTCAAGGAGTTCTTCGTGCCACACACTGAGGTTCCCAGGACCTTTGGAAGAGAAACAGGCCCATGGCCTCTGATCCACCACCGCACCAAACTGGACGTGTTAACTGCTTCTACCACGTCTTCATCCTTTGTTTTACGAGAGCCACCTGGACTGTGGCGTAAAATGCAATTCAAAGTCAAGCTCAACAAAGTGTGTGGTTCCAGTTAAAAGTTTAGCAAACTCTGCACACTTTACAGTTTTGACAGTAAATCCATTCAAGAATTTCTTTTCAAAACGTGGACCGAGGCTGGAGTCAGAGCACCGAGGGGCGCTACACACATCGCCATCCTTACCTAAAGCCTCTCCTGAACCAGAGACACCAGAACCAGAGACACCAGACGAAAAATAAATAAATAAATTGACTGTTGCTCAGTGGTCCAAAGTCCTATTTTCAGATGAAAGTAAAAGCTGCATTTCACTTCAACAGTCAAAGGTCCCAGAGTCTGGGGGAAAAGTGCAGAAGCACAGAATCCTTTACTAACCAAACAAATTTAAGGTCTGTTTGACCTCAGTTTAAATCAGCTCATGAAGGCCTGCAGCACAAGAATTACTAAAGGAAAAGAAACCGAAAGAGGCATTCAAGATTGAATTAATCTGTTAAAGTAATTTATTGTATATTTAATAAACTGCCATTTATTATTTTGGCTCTCCATTTAATTTTTTTAGTATGTGCTGACTACATAACTACCCGATTCTACACAGCTGAATCCAACATGAGCCCAAATATAAAACCCACCAGAAAGAAGTTCTGCACACTTACGGAGAAATAAAGAGCCCATACATATGGGAACAAACGTTTTATTTAATAATGCAAACTGCAACATATGAATTATATTATTTATCCAAAGGAGCAAGAAAAAAAAAAAGAAAAAAAAAAAAAAAGTAATTTACCCGTGGCAAATAAATCACACAGTCTGTGTCAAATCTAAATCTAACACAGTATTTTCAACCTCAACCATAAAGGGAAAAGCTCACCCAGAAAACAAAATCTACATTCCTTTGATGTCGGGCAGTTCGCTCTGACTTTGTGAACATCATCGAGTCTTTTCCAGGACTTTCATCTTCCTCTGCAGACATGAGCAAAAAGGAAACCCAACTTCATATCAAAAAGCCAGTGACTTGTTAAGGGATACGGGCAAAAAGATCAGGTGCAAACGTCTGCACTTTCAGGAGATCAAGAGCTGTTTCTGTTTAGAAGTGCACAAATATCTACTGTACTGAGTGACATTTTAGGACCAGTGAGGCGAGTTCTTCAGGGTCTTTGCTTCAGGAAGGCATCTTATCAAAAAAGGTTCTCTACACACAAATATAGCTCAGTGGACAACCGAACCTGAATCTGTTCAGCTATTGCTCAGATAAATAATATTTACCCTACGAGGAAAAGATACGCTTTCACATTGTTCAGATGTAGGTCAAAGAAAAACAGCTATGAAATGTCAAAGTGACATTTTTTGGTTGGAAAAGAAAAAAAAAAAAAAAATCCCTGCGCCGTTTTGTTTTTCTCAAACCACATCCGTGTCCAGTCTGGGAAAACTTTCAGAAAGGATTAGCCGATTAGCTGAAAAACCAGCCGAGTGACAAAAACATAGACAGAAGTCTTTATTAACTCTATGGGGGGAGGGGGAGGGAGGAAATAGCACCGTGTTCACTGAGGGCAAGCCAGAAGGTAAAAAGGAGAAGCCACAGCACACGCAGAGTTCATGTGTGCGCTCACGTGCTGCGGCTCGTGTAAAAAAAAATGACCGCTCGTCCTTCAACGCCGTCGCTTTTTTTGGTCTTCACTCCCCTCTGTCGTAATCAGGCTGTGTGCAGCTTATGCAAACATAGTCCTCCTTCTCGGCTCGCTCGGCCGACAGTCCCACGCAGACCTGGTGGAACCACTGATTGCAGTTACCGTCGCACTGGACCCAGTTCACCTGCAGGGAGAAGAGCGCGTGCTGAGCTGTAAACACGGGCAGACACGACTTTGTGCAGATTAAGGACGGGAGGAGACGCACCTCGTCGCCCTCGGGTTCTCTGCACCACGGCGCGGCGCACAGTGAGAAGTCCTCCTCCGAGTCTGAGGGGGCGTGGTCGGAGACGGTGTGTGAGGGGGAACTCGTCCTCTTTGACTCGTCGCTCCGTTCTTTGCTCTTCTTGGGCTTCTTCTTGCGAGACTTTTTGGCCTTCTCACTGTGCTGAGAGTCAGAGCTGTCCTTACGGCGTTTGATCCTTTTGTTCTGTCCGTTCGCTTCCTTCTTCAGGTTGGAGCCGCCATTCTACGAACATTTGAAAAAAAACCATTTTGATTGGACTTTTTCGTGCGTCGTTAAGCGTTTTCTACATAAATGAAGCGGACGGAGGCAGGTTCTCACCTTGTGGTGTCGGGGGCTCCCCTTCTCAGAGTGCTCTGTCCCGCTCCCGCTGGGGGAGCTGTGTGAGGGCAGTGGGGCTAGCTTATACAGCAGGTACCTGTACAGCTGTTCCGTCTCAGGCAGGGTGACCTGCAGCAGGAAACCCTCCACCATCAGCTCCTCCAGCTCGGGACCAAGTGCTGTAATGAATATGAAAGTTTGCCGTTAAAACAAAAAGAGCCACAGAGCTGGGGAAAGAGCAGCTTTTAAAAACACTAACCTTGGAGTGGAATAGAGAGATGCTTTGTGTGAAATGAACCGTTTATTTCCTGAGGCAGATATGAAGATATTTTAGGTCCAAGTCTCCCCTGAAACATGACAGTGGAGTTACAGCATTAGACACAGATCTCCTGGCCTGCATTAAGGGGACTATACCTGATCCTGGACAAATGAGAACAGTGAGAGAGGAGAACGGTTTAGTTTCAACGATAAGCCCCGCCTTCAGCAGTTTTTCCTCTCAATGAGAAAACCTCCTTCTCTCCCTCTCTATTTTAATATTTCACTGGGATGTGGTTGGACGACACAAAGTTGTGAAATCAAAGAACAGACCACGTTTTAATGTCACGACCCTAAAAGACTCGCAGAAGTCCCTCTCTACTGTTTCTGCACATCTAGAGGCTGACGCTTTTGCCTGATCTTCCCCTGTGAACAGGAATCAAGTCTTGCTATAGATTCCCAGCTGGTTTTAGACAGGGACGTTGACTATAATCACTGGTCTACACCATTACATTGTTTTCCATCAGACAGCTTTTTACATGAAGGTAAAAGACAATTCCTGTCAGACTCTTCTGCTCCTTCTACATGTTTGCTGTATATGATTCATGGCAAACTGCAAACATCACTTCCTGCTGGTTTCCCCACAAAGACTAGACTTGTGGCGTGTGCGACCGACAGCCGTCCTTTCTACAGACTGTCCCACCAGAGCAGTGGATCTCTGCAGCTCCTCCAGACACACCAAAAGCCTCATAGATTCCTCTGAATAATTCCCTCCTAGACACATTTGTCATGTTGCAGTTGTCTCACTCTGACCAGAGCTTCATGTTCAAAGCGTGGGCTATCGTGTTCGTAACCTAAAACCATTTTAAAACCTCTAGAACTTCATCTCTGCTGCTCCTCATGACGCAGTTTCCTCAATGTTCTCTAACAAACCTGAGGACTCCACAGCTGGATTCATACTGAGAAAAAAAAAAAACTCACACACAGCATCTTTACAAACTAGGTGACATCTGAAAATGTTTTGCACTTGCTTTTATTTCGGGGTCTCTGAGCTAAGGGATCAGAATGCGTTTGCATGCAACACTTGTCATTTCATGCTCGCTTTACTTGTGTGTTGCTCTGCCGTTAAATCCCAACACAAACCATTAAGCTTTGTGGTTTTTAACATGAAAACAGCGACAAAGTCCCAGCGGTTTAAAAACCTTTGGGAGGCGTCGCACCCTTTTTTCAACTTACCACGGTGGGCACCCTCTCCAGCAGCCCGTCTGTGCACGCCTGCTGGACTTTGTGCTGCCATCGCACCGTCCTTTCGATGAGGAAGCGGAGCGCGTCCCCCTCCGGCAGACGGACCCGGATCCTCTGCAGCGAGGCCAGCAGCGGCAGGACCCGGTCCAGGGGAGGCTTCCTCGACCGTTGGCACAGCGGGCAGAGCCACGCCTGGCCGTACTCCAGGTCTGCGGCTGTCGGGACGCAGTCGCGGTGGAAGACGTCCCGACACAGCTCGCACTGAACCATGGCCCCCGAGGGAGCCTTCTGGCAGACGCAGACGCTGGGAGCGCCGGGGCTCTCGGCAGGCAGAAGCTTGGACTCGTTCGACGCTCTGAGGGCCAGCAGGAGCTCCATCTCCCTCTGTCGGACGTCAGCTAGCGCGCTCATCTGTGGACGGACCCAAGCAGGTGACATTAAAGCACGCAGCACTTTTTTTCCTCTTTTACGATGACTGAAACGAGTACAAGAGATCAAATTCCCCCCCTTACACTCAACAGGGTTCCCACACCTTGGTGAACATCAAATTCAAGGACCTTTCAAGGACTTTCCAGGACCAATTTCCTCAAATTCAAGAACCGCACGTGGCGGCATTTACCTACTGTGACCACTGAATAGGTGATCATATTTTAATACAATGCAAATTCAATAAAAGACCAAAAGGCATAGAAGTTGTTGGGTCAGAAGCAATGCAAGAAAGTGGACTTAATTTATAGCCTACACTGATATTGATCATATTCATAGCCTACATTTATATCCACAGCACATGGCTATGCCATACTACATTACATATAAGATGTACATTAGCCTACCATTTCATGGAAATTTATGGAAAAAAGTGCAGCATTGAGATGTTCAGAATTATATCAATTTGTTTCACTTACTTTCATCTTTAATTAAGCTAGTTTTTGACTTTGACTCTGAAAAGTCGCTAAATATAGCAACAAAGTCGCTCAGTTGGCAACACTGCGTAAATGTAACCTATTATACGCACGTAGGCCTGAAACGTAGCCTACCAACTAACGAAGAAGAGCGAACGTACTTTTGCAAATTAAAAGTCTGCGGAATCAACATAATTTTAAAAGATTGTGTGGTAGTAAAATAATGACACGAGTCGTCATCCGTGTGAACTTTCAACTCCACCAAAAAAATTCAAGGACTTTCAAGGACAAGGTGTTTTTTTTTTGCTGTTTTCAAGAACTTTCAAGGGCCTTGAATTTATTTTTTCAGATTCACAAACTTTCAAGGATTTCAAGGACCCGTGGGAACCCTGACTCAAGGTGTGAGAGGGGAAGACATTTTGGTTACGCTCACAGCAGAGGCGGAGTCCTTGCTCTCAGAGAGAGCTCTCTCCACATCGAAAACAGACTCCAGTTTTGGGGAAGCTTTTTTGTTCAGCTGGGAAGCTTCTTTCACTTTCTTAGATCTGCACTTCTGATGCCCTGAGCCGACGTCACACCTCGGGCAGAGCACCTGAACACACAAAAGTTAAAAGATTTTTTTCCAGCGGTCGGAAAGCAGCTTGGAAGAGAAGTGCGCCGGAAATCGTTTCACCTCAAGGAGAGAGAGGGGGGAGTTTTTCAGTAGGAATGTTTTCGCTGCGCTCTCCTTCCAGCTCTGCACGTCGCCGACGAGAGCCTCCAGCCGACTCAGCAGGTCGAGCCTCACTGGAATACCCTCTGCTCTGAGAACCAGCTCAGAGAGGCTGTCCAGCACAGGGATACGTCCCCCCATCTGGCAAGAAGAAGAAGAACGCTTTTAAGTTTAAAGCTCAAACTCCCTCATATGTATAAGATTTATTGAAAAAGTGCGTCTCACCTGGAGCATTTCTGCTTCATTCAGCCATTTCTTGGCTTTAGTGACAACGTCCTTCAGCTGCAGACAGTTGGGCAGATAAGCAGGGATGTTCTCCACTTCTTGCAAAGCGGCATCGAGCGTGTCGATGCTGGGATACGGCCTGCGGGGGGAGAGAGAGAGAGAGAGAGGACAGCTGTTGGAGGAGCGTTTACAGTAACAGCCACATGTTTACGTAAAAGAAAATCTTGGGATTATTTGCACTGTAGAGCGTCTGTAGACTCAGACGTCAGTCGCTACATGAAGTGTGCCGACCCAGAACTTAAGGTACAGAACCCCCGACTGAGCTGGAATTCAAGTTTAAGGTATTTTACACAAAGTTGCATCCCTTGTGGTTACATCAGGAAAAAAAAACTCCTTTTGAAGTCGCTATTTATGTCTGAAAAGGTGTTTGCCCATAAATATCCCTGATAAGTCACTTAATACACTGCAAAAACGGAACCAGTGTTTCGGCCGCCACGCCAAACTCACGCTACCGCCACGCCAACATTCCAAAAAAAAAAAAAAAAAAAAAAAGTGCCGTTAACACGCGGTTTGTTGTTGTTGGTATTGCGCGTGCGTGAATGGCAGGGAAAAAACACATGGATACCCCCGCTCCGCCAGTATGTCAGCGGAAAACGTGTTTTATCCCCCCCGCTCCGCCGAAAACGTGTCGTCCACAACCCCCCCCCCCCCGCTCCGCGATTCGGTCCGCGGAAAACGTGTCGTCAACAAGCACCACCCCCCCCCGCTCCGCGAGTCGGTCCGCCTCGCATAAGCTAATTCCTGCGGGAAACACTGGGAACTAAGTAAAATGTTCTTAAAATTAGTGTATTTGTCCTTGATTTGAACAGCTAAATAAGATGATTTGCTAATTGAATAAGATTTTGCACTTAAAATAGGAACAACTCATCTCCATCTTATTTCCAGTGCAGGATGTCTAATTATCTTATTTTAGGGGTCAAATTACTCATTCCATTGGCAAATAATCTTATTTACCTGCTCAAATCAAGAATAAATACACTAATTTTAAGAACGTTTTACTTACTTTTAGATCCGTTTTTGCAGTGTACAGCAAGAGACCATAAAACGGAAGAAGTTGTGGCGACTACAATTTAAAACTTCAGAAAAGGAGTTGTTACCTGGAGTCCATGAGGCTGAGCACGCGCTCCTCCCACTGCTCCGACACGGTCAGCAGCTCCTGCAGGCGCGCCATGGCTCTCTCCACGGAGCTGTGAGGGGCCAGGCCCACGCCCTGGTCTATCAGCCTCCTCATGGTGTCCAGACACAGGCTGTCGGGCCGGCTGCTGGCTTGCTGCACGGCCTCCAGCCACCGCGCCTGCTCCAGCCGCTCCCTCAGCAGCGGCAGCTGCGGCAGCTCCACGTCCAGGCCCAGACTCACATCCAGCAGCTCCTGCAGCTCCTGCGGGCCGGGAGACTCGTCGGCCAGGAGGCGGCTGCTGCGCTGCTGGAAGTCATCCACCCGGGTCAGCAGGTCCTGGAGGTCACAAAAAAAGAAATCAGGTAATTTCACATAATCTTTGAAATATAGGCGCTTCTTTGTACCTGTAAGTCAGAGCAAAGCAGCGTGCGTTAACACGCTTTAACTTTTTAGGAATCTCGATTAAGTAAAGCGTTGCTTACTTTTAGTAAAGGAGCCTGCCGGATGTTGCACGGCAGGCTGTCCAGCTGCTGGACGAAGGACCTCAGCTCCTCCACAGTCAGCTCGTTCTGGTTTTGAGACTTTCCTCCTCCAGAACGATACCTGACGCAACAAAACAAAACGTCTCAACAGGACAGTGGATCAAAGGAGCTTTGCTCCATGGATCTCTGGAAACGACTGATGACAGAGGAAAGAAGAAGAAAACTTAAAGAAAATATTACATGTAGAAACTGTTACTTATCAAAGATATTATGATAAATAGTTAAATATTTGATGTTGCCTCTTCCATAAGCAGTCCTAAAGAGCTGGGAACGCTCCATCAGCAGGTGGAGAAAAGCTTTGCATCTGAACCTTTCATTACTTTGGCCACTACCCACAAATCAGAGAGTAGAAAGTTGTGGTTTTATTCATCTAGCGGCCGTTTTCAGGGCTCAGTTGATTCCTAATTTTGCAACAATAAAGTTCATTTCCACTTAGAAGTAGCTGCTGCTACCTGGACTCATCATTACTGCTCGGCACATCAGATGCCACCGAAAGACGAGTTAAGTAGATATTTTTACAATCTTTCCATAGACATATTTTATATAGACAGTATCCAAGAAGCTCCACACAATCTGATCAGGGGGCTGATTCACCGCCTAGCTGAGGTGTGTACAAGTTAACCCACCAAGCCACCCCCCTCCCCCCCAAAGCTGGTTAGTACACAACAGCCACGGTTCAGTAGGTTTTCAATATGTTTCGACTGAGATAAATAAATTAAAATAGAAGACTGATTTTTTTTATTTTTGGTCATCAGTAAACTAATCGTTTTCAATTTCTGAAATTAATTTGATGTCATTACGTTATAAAACTTTAAACACACAACTGGAAAGAATAAAACTGACAGGAGATGTGGTTTGATATTTTTTTTTTCAGTGAATAATGTTGTATAAGGAGTTAATAGAGTTAATGAATGAATCAACTCATTATACAACGGACGTCACCTGGAAACTTTAATGCTTAGACATTTTTACATGAGACTGCTCATATTTGAAAATAAAACATTGAAATCCGTGTCCCAGCTGTACCTGAACACAGCACTGCTGTTGGGAAAACTCCCTCATCAACAGACTCTCATAGGAGGTGCAACGTTCAAGCGTCGCCATTTTGAAAGGCAGCTGAATTTTCTCCAGTACCGGTGAAGTTCCCATTAATTACCAAGATTTCAACTAATATGATAGAGAGAAACCAGAACCTGTTCGCCTGAGAGCAATTAGCCCGATTCACAGCTAGCTTGACTGCCTATGAAAGCGAGGCAACACAGCCCATCATTCAACGTGAACTAGTTGCTACGTTATGGTTTAATAGGAATGCAGCTGCAACTCCAGCCCAGCCGCAGTTCAGGCTTATTTTTAGTACCTCGTCTGCCTCTTCCCGTTGAGAAGCTGCTGAGCCATCGCAGCAACTTTATCAGCCTCGGCGGTGACGGTGCGCAACTGATCCAGGAGGCTAATTTTAGGGAAAGCCTTGGTTTCAGCCTGCTCCACTAAGCCGTGAAGTTCTTCCAAACCTGAGCAGAAAGCAGAATTGGTCCTCAGAAAACGAGAGCGACGTAAAACGACCGTCTGGACGAGTCACCGGGCGACGGAGCAACGTTTAATAAAAAAGGTTATGCGGCACCTTTTTTCGTGGCTCCTCTATTCTCCACGATGTCTTCAACAGCAGCGAGCCACTCTTTATAGGACTCTGACCGCAGCTTCACCGCCTCCAGCATGGGATACAGCTCATCAAGGGTAAATTTGTAACTGTTGGAAAAGACGACAGAATATGGGGTCGTTTTTACAACAGGAGCTTATCCAGGATCATAGTTTAAGAAAATTCTGTAGATTGTGCAAGAACACTTTTATACAAGATTCCTGGATGTAAAATCTTAAAAAATGAACAGAAAAGACATGGCAGTAAGATTCACAGGTGGGTTTGTTGGGTTGTTTTGGTTACTGGAGACTCACTGGAGTGTGAGGTTGCTCTGGGGACAGGAGCAGAGGTGCTGGGCGTGGTACAAACAAGCCATCTTGTTAGGACTGCAGGAACAAGCGATGCCAGACAAGTAGCAGGTGGTCCGACACTTGCAGCACTGCCGCTCCTCATCTGGGAGCGCCTCGTAATCAACTCGTCGAGACTGCACCACGCCCTGGAGACACATATCCAGACATCAGAGCCGCAGAGGAGAGAGGGAAGCCAAATGTGGCATCTGGGGCAGTCGACAAACAACGCCTACGCGAATCTCTGTATTTTATGGTTTAATGCCAGCTGGTTCGTCGTTTAAGAACGTCCCCCTCGGCACAGAGTTTCTTTCACCTCATCTCGGTCGTAAACAACTAAACCCCAGGAGCCGAATCGTTGACCGTCTCACCAGTTTGTTGATCTTTTCTCGTAGCCCCCTCTCGTCCTGGATCATAACGGCCATGTCTTCAAGCAATGCCGACGCCAGCTTGACGTCCATGGTGGCTGCCTTAAAGGCCATGTTGCAAACCATCTCGTCGTGGGAGAAGACGCAGTATCTGCTCAGCTGACGGTAGTGATCCACGCAATTACGGCCGATGGGCATCTGCAAGAGAACATGGAGGGGAGATCGAGTTCAGTTGCAAAACGACACACTTTTATATCATACATTTGATATATTTAAAAAAAAAAATGCTGGATGCTGGAGTCATCAAAAAAATGAGTGATGTTACATCACAGATAGGTGGCACAAATGGCTCAGACCAGTCAACGTGCATTATCATTATCATTATTACTCATTATTATCATTATCTGGTGCTTCCTCACCCAGTCCATGGTGCAGAAGTTGACAGCTTCAGCAAAGTTGAACCCCTGGTTGAAGCCGCTGTGGTAAGCTCTGGGGAAAGTGATGACAAACTCGCCTGCGCACTGGTTGGTGCGGTAGATCTACACAAAGGCAGCAGGCGAGAGACATTTATTACATGGTAGATACATTTATTAGGACCGTCATAATCTGAAAGCCATGCAGTGTGAGGATGTAGGGGTGTTGAAAGCCGAGCGGATTACCGGGACGCCGTTGTTCATCAGCGTGTTGGGGTTCATGATGGTCACCAGCTGGTGGAGCAGGTCTGGCTGGGACTCAAACAGCTCAGGAGCCAGCTTCTTCATGACAGACTCCAGGTGCTCTGCAGCATAACCAGGAGCTCCATACCAGGTCTTTGGTTCACCCCTGTGCATGTCACAAACAATTTTAGACAGATTATAATAATAAAAAAGGACATTCATCAATCCACTTTCTATACCTGCTTATTTTACACGGCTTAAGGTGTTAAAACGCTTCATGAAGATGGATCACACACAGAAAAATTATATAATCACAGGAATTGGCCAATTTTCATCCATAATGGTCTTCACCGGCAGCTCAGGGACTTGATTTCAAACGCATCACACAAGAGCGCCAGCAGGTCACACACACACACACACACACACACACACACACACACACACACACACACACACACACACACACACACACACACACACACACACACACACACACACACACACACACACACACACACACACACACACACACACACACACACCAGTGGGAACTTATTAAAAGGAAAGAACACCAACACCAAGTAATCCCTTTTCAGTATAGGCGAGGTGCTGAAAAATGATGCTCGAGAAAGCATAAAAGCTGGAAAAAAAAAGGTAATTTAAAAAAATTGCATTTTCTGCTACAGACTTTCATTTACTTAAGAGAAAACTTTGTGAGAAGACAGAAAAGCTGAAAGCAGTACAACAAAGCTGCTGCATTGTATTGAGTGTTCAACCTGTGATTGAACATCGGGGATCTGGAAACCCTGGGAAAATCCTGTTTTACAGCAGCTAGTCTCAGATTCTGCATGACATCGCATTTGGTACAAATATGAATAATAAATGATCTCAGCAGGGAATGTAGGAAGATATAGTTAAAGTACTGTTAATTGCAATTCTTTAAAAGAAATTGGAATCTGTTCAAAACAATATCGGACAAAAATCTACTAAAACCTAAAAATCAGGAACAAATAAATATGGACGACACTAAAGAGCCAGAGTCGCAGACAAAAACAGGACAAAAAATGAACACAACGGAATAAAAACGGAGTTAGCGGACGGTTCTTTACCAGTGAAGATAGTTTATGGAGTAGCTCCAGTGGTCCTCGATGTGCCAGCAGAAAGAGGAGAAGCACATCCCCACGTACAGCCAGGGAACCTTCATCCCACAGATGTCGGCTGTGATGTGAGTCAGCACCGAGGCGTCCAGCACAGGCATGTTGTTCAGGTTCCAGCCGCTGGTCAGGTAATGCTGCGGGTCAGAGACAGGTCTCAACGCACCGCCTCCACTACACACTCAGACCGAGCCCAGAACACGTCACAAAGAGTCAACGCAAAGACAAACTGCTCATTTTCACAGCTACAACCAAACTATCAACCATAGCAGCTTTCATTTCTTTGGGCAGAGTCAAACACAGTTCAGTAGGAACATTTACAAGTGGTAGACGAAAAATATCACCTTGTTTCATCAGTAGAGAAGTGTGTAACCAGGAGAGACATACAATACCTCGTCCTCTGGAGAGACTTCAAAATGGCTGTTTCTCACAGGGAAACCACTCCCAAACTCCTTTGAGGCGATGTCTGCTCCGTACTCCACGGTGACGTCTTCCTCAATGGTGCTGACGAGACGCCAGAACTCCTTCTCCACCAGCTCGGTGGGAACCATCTGGGAAGGAAAACAATGCTTATTGTTGGAAAAAAAAAAAAAAAAGAGAAAGAAGCGGGTATTACTGCGGCAGGGTTTTACTGCATACCTGCCGGGCCAAAACAAGGTCATCAGACGGACTAAAATCTCAAACATTTAGTCACCAACTCATTCCTTCTGTGCTCCGCTCTTTCAGGCATAAGCCAGGCTTTTCACTGAAGAGTATGTGTGGTATGTGTGGCACACCAGGGACTATCAGTGCATTTATTTAGATGAAGTCATAATATCATGAAGTCATAATATCAGTAGCAGAAAGTCTAAAATTGGTTTTCCTTTGAGACGTGAAAGGATGTATTCATCATGCAACTTATGTGGAAGTCTGACAAAAAACTTTAATGAAGAAAACCATGAAACCCACGTATTTCTTAAGTAATTTTCCCCCACGTCAGTTTTTTTTCCCCAGTTTCTGAATTCTACGTTTTACAAGTAAAAACTTTGTGCCTTTACTTGGTGCAGGTGAATTGCCTTTCAGGGACTTAATAAAGTCTAAAGAAGACCTAAAGGTTTCTACTAATAAGGTTATTGCATCAACATAAAAAGTTTAATAAGAAAAACATCCCAAATATTGGGATTTGGAGTGTTTATAAAGCCTAGCAATTATTTTAAACATGGTTTAGAAGAAGGAGAAAAAAAAAAACGTCTATGTGTGTTTGATACGACAGTAGAGGAGTTTCTGTAAAAGTCCCCTCAGAAAGTAAACTGGTTTTTATTGTGCTGGCTTTATGCTCTACCAACACTTCCCCAAAACACATGAAGCTGTCCTATTTATTTAATATCATTTGTTTAGAATGAATGCCAGTCTGGGCACAGACGGCCTAAAAGAAAAAGGAAAATAAATAAATAAATAAAAATCAGTAGAAAGGTTTGCAACATGTTTTTTCTGGCTAATCCAAATCATGTCTGGGGGAAAAAAATAGTATCTAAAAAGGAGGATTTGCTCTCCTGCTTGATAAATTAAGTGCTTTGCACACTAACGCTTAATGACTGATGTTAAAGTAGCGGCAGCGCTGGGGTCAGATCTCTCCCACACTGCCGTCTGCCGAGCACGTCACATCAAACACAGACAGGAAGCAGCAGCGGCCCACATGGTCTGACTTTCACTGTAATCAGGAAAGGGTGAAAGCACTTCTACACTGTCAGGGAAAGCCCAGGAATCTGAAAGTGTTCTGCGTTATACTGAAGATTCTGTTATAACTGTGGACTTTGCCATCTTGTCCACATTATTGATATCATGGGGCCTTTATTATTTATTTATATATATATATATTATTTTTTTTTTTTAATCAGCTTGGCACACAAAGCAGGTACTGTTGACACAACTTCTGATATCTACTGTATAGGGAAGTCACTTAATTGTTTAGTTTGGCTAAAAATAATTAAATTGCTTTACCAGTGACCTGTTTTGTGACGGGGTCTGCTCATGCACTCTTTGTTATCAGAGAACCGTGGCACTGAGAAACCGGGCCGAGCCCACCCATCCATCGAACTGGTACTAGATTTAGCGCGGTCCGGTAGTGTCTGGCACGGTTCAGTTCAGTTTACGTTCCATTTAAACTCGATAGTTATCTCAAGTTACCGAGCTCGGACCGTTCTTGGCACGGTTAAAAAAAAAAAAAGGGAAATGGGGCTTAAGACAAAAGGCCAATGTCACAACGCCGTCTAATGTCAGATTACAATAACTCCCTATAAAACCAGCAATGAAACCATAAATATCGCCGTACTAATCTAAATCAAATTTCATCCACGTGATTATCACACATTAAGCCACAAACGGCAAAATCGGGGAATGACAAGTTGTCCATTAGGAGATAAATCCTAAGTACAGGTGGAGATGTAACCTTACATGAACCGGCATGTTGAAGTAATCGGACTTGAACGAGTCAGCCATGTCCCCGAAAGCTTGGAGGGTGTAGCTCCTGCCGGCTTGCTCAAACCCAAAAGCTACAGGAGGTTTACCGCATTCCTGCAAAAACATACAAAAAACACGACAAAAGATGCTCAACACCTTACGGCGCCGCGGTTTTAGAAAGCCAGATGGGGAGAGAAGACGGCTCCGTGGGGGGGAGGTGCGGCAGCTCACCTGAGCCAGGCACTTGGGACACCTCCAGTCACCTTTAGGGACCTCATGAAGGGGGGGGATGAGACAAAAGATGTGATAGCTGTCATCGCAACCATCACACAATAGGAGGCGGTCCTCTGCACTCCCACTTCCACATATCAGGCACATGTATTGGTCCACCTGGGAGGAGAAAACAGGGACGCACATGTAACATCACGCAACACGCGCACGTAAAAAAACAGCAGTGGCCTGACGTGGAAACAACATAAAGCATTTACTTTATTTTGTGGAGGTTTGTTTAGTTTATTTAAATCAGTTTCTTGGTGTTCTGTGGGGTCCTTGTGTTCAGTTGGCTCCTGTTTTATTTCAGTGACTGCCATTCTCACTGAAAGACAAGGATGGATAACCAACAGACACTTAAAAGCGCCGCTAAAGATGGACTAAAACATTTCATCCGTATTCGTGGTTCCTACCAGGCTCTGGTTTGGCAACATAGGTTCCCATTCTCCTCCTCAGATTGGGCCGATTCTCGCAAATTTCACCAGGTTCTCTTTTAAAGGAGAGTCTCTGCAGTCGTGACAGAAGGAACAGACAGAAACCGAGTGAGTTGGACTTTTCCTCCCACTTTGACCATTAAGGCACTAACAAAACTGAAGGTTTAACATCTGTTAAATTACGATCAACAGCTTCTTTATACTGTAAGCCTCTCATGTGTGAACGTCTCATGCTTTAGCAAAACGGTGCTAAAATCTTAGTTATTTTACTGCTGTTAACAAAAGATATGCTTTCCTTGCATCATATATTTATTTATATGTAAAAATAAAAAAAAATTAATCTCAGCACTTGTTTCCACTGGGGCTTTTGGTTGATCATATGGTGCTTTGAAGGATGAAGGTTTTTCCCCCAGATTAATCTTAAATTTACGCATCAGAGCTACAGGGTGAGATCGTGGACCTCAATGACTGTCAGGTCTAACTTTTTAAAGCATCTAAACACTCAAAAGGAAATGTTTTAAATAATTTATAACCGGTTCCAAATGTAGTTCTACCTCGACTGTTCTCCAAGGCTGCCTTATCAGAACTTTCAGTCAAACACAGATGGACCTCGGCAGCTTGAAGCATCCTATCTTTTGTCGCTGCGCTGCAAGGATCCAGTTAATCAGATTAATCCTATTCACTTCAATTAGATGGACGCTGGGAGCCAATACAAAAATGTCAATTTACAAGTTTGTTCGGTGCCTAAACTCTTTCCCTGCTATGCGCCGTCGACCTCGATCTGCAATATGGAAACTGAACTATATTTATAAGTGGGATGGGGAAACGGGAAGAGAAGGAATGAGACTCACTTCAGACCGCATTCGTTTAGCTCGACGCGCGATGCTGCAGGTCTCCTGGGGCTGCACAGACTGCCGCTGTGGCAGGTCATGTGGGGTGTACTCCTTGTCTTTAGTGTCGTTGGTTAAGGTGGCCTTCTGCGAAACCAAAAGAACAATTTGATGAGCCAAACTATAATAAAAACACAATACCTTAAGAATAGGTGTGGGCTGGTCGCTCGTATCAAGGTTTTTTTTTTTTTTTTTTTAAAAAGTACTGCTATCAAAACTGGTCAAATATTTGCCATCCCAATCCTGTAGTTTAAAATCCTTTCAATGCGATGCATGTGAAAGTGTTGAAATGGCCAGAACCTTCGCCCGTCCCCAAATGTTGCTGCTCACTGGCCTTTTAAATCTACAATCAGCAGCTAGTTTGATTAACAGCTGACTGCAGGGCGGCACCGGAGAAGATAGCCTGAATAATCAAATCAGCTTCTTATCGTTGGGTTACTATACAACGAGAAGGACAGAAATCATAGTATTCTATGTGATACAGTTGCAAAAAAAAGTATGACTCAAAATAATAAATAACATTATCATGACTGCAGTAATCTTTGTTATTTTAGCATCAGCAGATGAAGGAATTGCTGCTCATTAGTTCTAAATAAAACTAAAAACAAATCAAAAAGGTCACCAAGTTATATTTCAAATATAGATTTTGACCATCACTTTCGTAAAGAGAAAAAAAGGATTTAGTGGTTCCCTATGACCTCATAGCTTAAAAGGCGAGCTGTAATGGCTTATAGAGTGGTCTATTAGACTCCCACACAGCAGTGAGACCGATGACTGATGCGGTGAGTAGAAAAATAAAGAAAAAAGGTGATGGGACATACAGGCAGATTGGATCCAATCTGGAAAAGGTTATATGGGTAGAGGATCCGTTCATAGTGCGCCCGCAGGTGGGAGCCGATGGCCTTGCCAGGAGCGAATCCCATCTTGACTGATATCTTAGTCCAGCGGCGCTCTCTGCAAACGGCATCGAAGCCTCCCTCTTCATTCACCAACTATAAAAAAAAAAAAAAGTACATTTTGAAAACGATATTTTCTAATGAAATCGGTTCTTGGTAAATATTTAGAGAACAAAGAAAACGTCTGTGCGCGTTTGTAGTTATGTAACTGACCTTATTGAGTTGGTACAGATCTAAAATCTTTCTTTCCACATGAGGAATTTTCAGAGTGCATCCTTGGAGCTCCCAGAATTTAGCTATTTGATCCAGGAAGTTGAGTTTAACTCTAGTCTGAGCCTGGAAGAAAAACAAATATAGATACCTCAATTAAACAGTGCATTTTAAAACAAACACAGGCCGTCTCAGACAAACGGGTTGAAGTTATTCACTCTCATTTTATCAATGGACAAAAATAAATACTTTCACAGTTTGCTTACACTCTGCTCCCGACGCCAAACTTTGAGCATTTTTGAAGCTGCGAACTGTTACAATTTTACAAAAAAAAAAAAACACAGGAGAATGAACCCAGTGATGGATATGATCAAAGCACATGGTTTCATAGTTAATACTGTAAGTAAACCCGAAGGTTTGATGCATGTTAAATACTTAAATATATATATAAAAAAAGAAAAATACCTCCAACTCATTAAGCCTTTGTATTCGTGGCGTGAACTTTAGTCTGTCGACATCACAGGCAAAAGGTGGCTGCCATTCCTGCAGGGGGGATAAATAAAGATTTAATCACGTAGAATGAGATAGTTTAGGTGGTTACAGTGAAACTGACGCTGTTTTTCACATGTTTATTCATTCATTCATAAAAAAAAATAAATAAATAAATAAAAATACAACAGGTGCAGGAGTAAGAAAATAAAATCCTTGATCTTTCTTGGGAATCTGTGCCCCATGATTTGCAACCCAGTCTGCCAGCTTGTTTAATCCTTGCTGGAGTATCTGTAAAAAAGAGACGCTATTTTGTTTTGGGAGAAACTAACGGACCATTGTTTGGGTCCTGTGACTGGAATGTTAAACACATTCTTACATCAGCTATCAATGCATGCTAAACAACCCAAAATCAACTCCGATCACTGCAAAAGCTCACAATAATAATAATAATAATAATAATAATAATAATAATAAAAAAAATTCACTCAAACGTGGATTAAAAAAAATCATTACAACCTCACTTTAGTTCAAAAGAACCCCAGGAAGCCTGAAAGTAACAAGGCTAGAAATGGTCATAAATGATACAAATGTTAGCATTTCTTTTTTTTATGTTGGAATGATATACCAGGGGATGTGACTGCGTGATACGTAAATGTCTGGTGTTATTTTGGTGACATTACAGGCAGTCCCACTGATGTTCAGAAATATTGAAGCTGGTTCTCGATTTTTACAGCAAACGCTCCGGTAAAATGGGATGATTTCTTTGATCGTGTTCCCCAGTTTAGACCAAATAATCTAGACAAAAACGAAATAAAACTGGACACACGCTATACGTTGACGCCAGTGCCGTTCCCAGCCTAAATGCTCTTTGGTATTTAGTTCACAATACTAGTTACCTATATATTATACTCATAGGACAAGTCTATCAGTAAAATTCTGTTTATAATAGTATTTATCTCTATATTTAATCAGAAATAACCCATGTCCTGTACATATGGAACCATTGTATATCCTGCACTTGCTGCTATTGCACTTCTGGTTAGACCTAAACTGCATTTCGTTGCCTTGTACCTGTGTAATGACAATAAAGTTGAATCTAATCTAATCATCTAATCTAAATGCAGATTCACTAAACGGAGAGACAAGAGTGCAAAGCTGAGGGGCTGCGTGTTTCCAGCCTCTTTTTACTCCCCTTTGGCTGATGCTGGGCTCCGTGTAAACCGACTGGATATTACGGCTGCACGACATTAGCAAGAGTGGTGATATGTGATTACGATACAGCGCATAGCGATAAATACAGAAAAAAAATAAAACGTTAAAGTCTTGTTGGGTTAGTATTGCAAACACTGACCCCAGATAATGAGCAGTCTATCCGGCTACTAAAAAAATGAAATGAAAAGGTTGACCTCTGTCCGACTTGTGATGTTCTGGCAATGAAATTATTTAGTTCTAGTTTCTAACCAACTCGACCATCTCAAACTTTTTATGTCGCATTAAACAACAAACGTCGGCAGACATTAGCGGCCCTGAGAGCCTGAATGAAGGGTGCTCGAATAATTAGCCAACACTTATTGCGCAAGAGCCGCAGAGAGGCAGAAGTTAAACCACATCGGTAGCTGCCTCCCTCTCATTTACGACCTAAACAACATGCTCCTTGGTATTAAACCCGCATCCCATGCCTTTCCTACCAGAGCTGCGGTCCAGCAAGCAATCAGCAAATTCATTTCAGCTGTGTGGCATTAAAAGTGTGACGGCACACTTCCTTCTGGGGAGAGAGAGAGAGGGGATTTGCAAAAAGGAGTGCAAAGACGACGACGGGTGCAAATTGGTCCTGGAGTGTGAAGGAAAATGTGCCCCTCTCTCACCAAAGGCACGATGGTGGTGAACATTGAAATACTTCGCGTTTGGCCAGAGAGGCTGCATCGGTATGGAGAAAACTACCATAAACTGCATTAAATGACGTCTGATTTCAGACTATTCGGAGAACACAAAGAGCGCCATTGAAGGCTCAGCCATGAGAATTTTTTATTTATTTTTTTGGTAACCTTTTACCCAGTTTAACTATTATTCTTAGACAAACTAAAAATGGAAGCGGGCACAGTTATCGCACTGAAGCATCCCTGTCCGACCTGGAAGAGCAGCGTCACGATCTGAGACGTTACGGTAGAAACTAAGCACTTTTACCAAGAGATGCTGAAAGATTATCTCTATAGATCAAGAAACTAGTTATTTTATCAACACATGCACCCCCCCCACCCACTTCTCTTACTCCTGTATTTTGATCATCATTCTTCCCAGATAAACAATAGGGTAACTACTCATCCCTAATTACCTTCCATTGAAAAAACCCAAATAACAAACCCTAAAATAGTCCTAAAAAAACATCAATCCTGGCAGAACCCAGGAGGAAATTCTTACCACATTCTAGTCTGCACCCAGAAATCTCTGATCAGAAAACAGGTTGTGGTGAAATGTTTACTTCCGCTCCACAGAGTCGTTTTGAAGAGAGAGAAGCGGAAATAGACGGCAGCAGAGAGGTTACCTCAGGAAAGCTCCAAGCTGCAGTCTCCTATATATAGAGGCGTGCACCTGCGTCGCACGGCATTAAACCCTCTCCTTACGGAAACAAAAGAACTTTATTTAAAGCTTGAACAAATGGCTAGCAGCGTCAAGAGCGCTCCCCTAAGGGTTAACACACGAGTCCGTGGATATTCCAAGTTGGCCGCCAGTTTATTTGCTCAATTTGGCAACAATAAACTTTTTTGTTTGTTTTAAATCAGGGGTTTGTGCATTTATTGTGCATATGCTCAAGTAAAAAAATAAAAATAAAAAAGATGTTTTTAATAGCTAGCCATTTGTCTTATTTGCCCCCCCCAGAGGACAAGCTAACCATCAACAGTCAATCTTTGTCCAGACCTCCTCTCACTGGCCTTTGTTTACATGAGCTGGGCTTTTTCTCCACCATTGGATGAGCAAACACTGAAAAAGCAGTCACCCCACCCACCGGGGTTTTTTGATAACAATTCAGTTCCTTGTACCACTGCCTGGCTGGCTGTCTGGTTTGACCGAGCAAAGTGGGCCTTTTACTCGCTTCCCCAGTTTCTGCAGGACACCACTGCCACGTTATGCGAAAACACACAGGCCACACAAAACCCCTTTCATCCAGGACATCAAAATGACAAAAAAAAAAAGAAAAAAAAGGGGGGGGGGGGAATGCAGGCCAAGGAACACAGCAGTCATGCAGAGATAATTTGTTTCGGCAGAATCTGCATTTTTTTTTCTTTCCCCTTTTAAAAAAAAAAAATCTAATGCAAGTTAATGTTTGGGCACACCCTTGAAGAAGGTTCCTGCAATTTCTCATCCCAGCTCTCAAAAAGAGGGTGAAAATTGAGATCAGTGAGTGTTTTGCTTAAAATTTCAACAACAACAACACGCAGTCTTTATTTTTGGTTGTGAAATATCAGAGGTGCTTAATACGGCTCAAATGCCACCCATTCATCATAACCTCTTTAAGGAATATATCACTATACGAATATATATATATATATATATATATATATATATATATATATATATATATATATATATATATATATATATATATATATATTTATATAATAGCCTGTGTGTCCTAAACACTTAATCGCAGATCGGGTGAAGAGACGCCATATATAACGTCTTAAGGAGACAAAAAATTAAAAATAATAAAAAAAAAAAGTGTCCATCAAAGTGTCCGGTTTGAGAGAGCAGTCCTCTCCATAAACAGTTGGCCACCGAGCACGTAGGTTAGCCAGCGTAGATGTCAGAAACGGGCCCGACTGACGCCTTCAGGCTGGCTAAAGCCGTCAGGAAACCTGCGTTTTACGTTAAAATACGTTAATAGTCAAATAAGCTGTTCAAATTTAAAAAAAAAAAAAAATTTGGAGGGGGAGGGGGGAGTTAACTTTATTTAAAAAAATGGGGCCCCGACTCCAGGAAGAACTTGATTCTGCGCAAATGTAAACAATTTACATTAGATTTGCCTACTGGCGAACTTCAACGTTTCCATTTTTTTTATTATTATTATTTTTTTTTAATGGCGCTGTGCATCCATAAATGCACGTCTATTTTTATACATATATATATTTTTTTTAGTTTTAGTTTGGCCGGTGACACAAATTTGCTGCCGAGCGGCACGTCTGAAAAAAGCTGCTGACCGTTGGTGCCAGCAACTCCGGCTCGGGCTAGCTGACAACGGAGCCGCAATCCGCCATGTTGAACGCCGTCTTAAAAACACAACTTTGCTCGCTGAAATTGCCCACAACAGCCGAGGCCACGCAGGCACGCAAACGGCCTGGAACAATTCAGAGGAAAGCGAACCGAGGGTGGGGGGAAAAAAAACACTCACCGGCGGTGGTCGGATTTTGCAGATGCCCGTTTTCTCCGCAATTGGCCGTATTTTGTTGATGTACGCGAAAGGGTCGGCGAATTCCTCCCAGCTGGGCTCAAAAACAGGGCACTCCGGGGGAGGAATAAACTCGTTCTGCTGCGGCTGAGTCATTGTAGCATCTTTGATAAGACTCCAGGTGAAAATGTGTGGGAGACAGCTTCCTCGCACCGGTTATAATCTCCTTAAGTTTCCGTCTTTCAGTTCATGTCCACTCTCTACTCATTGAAGTCAAAGACGTATTATCCAGTTGGAGGCTAAGCTGGTGTGAGGTGTGCTTCCGCTACAAAAGGTAGACACCCAGGAGTTCGGACTTGTCTCGCAAAAAGAACACGCATAGCACCCATTGTAATTACCTATACAGCATATTTGTGCATTTGTTTAATTTTAATTGGATGCAATAACATTTTTATCTCAAATGCAACCAGTTTATATCATAGGGAGATAAACGGCCGAGTAACCACGCAGAGATCATTCCAGCCTACCTGGAAACGGTTCAAAGCGAGAGGGGGAAATTTACTGTTAACACTTTGAGGACATTACAGGATAAGTGTTTTAGTCACAAATGACTTCCTCCTGCATAGCCGTGTTTGATTCGTTCACTTTTGAGGCACGCCGGAGTGCACAGCGTCCAGTGGGTTTACAAATAAACGCATGAGATGTGCTGAGTGCTCCATAGGCCGCCCGGTGGCGCTGAATAAACAGACTTATCTGACTGTACTCTGTTTGCTATTCGAGCACACCTCGCCAGATCACTGCGCGCTCACCGGGACTATGTTTTTAAATGGTCCAAAGAAGCCCATTCATTGGCAGAGAGCAGTCATATGTCCGGGGAACAATTGTTTATATTTTTATAGTAAACATTTGTTACCCCCCCCCCCCAAAAAAAATGTAAATAAAGTTAAATTAAAGTTAAATTAAAATAATCCAAAAGTGACTAAAAATAAGTCGAAATGTTGCATTATGTTTCTCTCATTTTGACAAACTCATTGATTAGTGGATCGACAGTAAAACTAGTCATTGGTGTACAACGCATAACTTTTTTTTTAGTAGGCATGTTCAAGTTGTTTCTAGGTATACTGTAATCAAATATTACAAAAGAAAAATCAGTTATTCAAACCTATTGTACTCATAGAAACAAGGTGATCTAACACTTCAAACAATTTAAATTTAGTGTTTCCTTTGCAGTGCTCATATCCCTTAAATGTTTCCCCATTTCATTGGCTCACCCAAATCTCTGATCTTTTGCATCCTTTACCGTGTTTTCATTCATCCTTCTTCCCATCAACTGTGATCAGCTTTCCTGCCTTCACTGATTAAACCCATCCCCAAAGCATGATGCTGCCATCACCGTGCTTGACTGTGAGGAGCGTTGGGTTTGCCTCAACACAAAGTATTTAAAGCCCAGATTTGAGGATTGCACACTTGTCCAGTCAACATATTTCCATCTTAACTACATATCTCTGTATTTTTTTCTATAAAAAAAATTATAAAGTGCTATAGATGCATTTGGATTTAATTGTAGGGAGACACCACCGTTCAATCTTTTGGCCTGATTAGAGATGAGACTTTTTATCTTCATATACTGTAATAGGGAATGACTCATTTTCACAGAGTTACGTTTTTAGACAAGATCTTCAGAAACCTGACCTGCTGCTAAAAACTGCCTAGTGCTGCATTTGCTTCACACTTCAGAAGAAGCTGATTTGAATGTCCCTGTTCTCCGTTTCGCTCGGACTTCCTGGTGGCGGATTTCAGAAAGTGTAAAGTGCAGCTGGCTTTGGCTGTTATAGAAAAAAAAAAAAAAAAAAAAAAAAAAGACTGGAATGCGTAAATATGCAAAAGCAAAAAAAAAGTTATTTTAAAACATGCTTTCTGCCATTATTAACAAAACACTACATGCTTATGTTTTTTTTTCTGTTGTGCACTTTTTTCATCAAGTTAATTATGGTTTCAGGCTTAAAACTTAAACATGAGAAACATTGAATACAAATAATTGAGCTTATTAATACTATTGGAAACAATGTACCTGCGCTGTGCTACTGGGGTCGCCTTCAGTTAGTGGTACCAATAAGAAAGTTCAGTATTAACCATTTTGCAAGGTAAACACAAGACGACTTGACAGTGATGCTAATAAGCACGAGACGTGTTCAAGCACAATAGTCTTCGTTTTCAGCTAGTTAAAAGAGAACGTAGTGGAGAGTAAACTTCATCGGCAAAAGCATTCGCGCACCCACCCAAATGATTCAAATCAGGTGTCCCAATAGCTTCCATGGCCACAGGTGTATAAAAACCAGGCTCCTAGGTATGCAGACTGTTTCTCCAAAACATCTGTGAAAGAATGGCTCGCTGTCTGGAGCTCAGTGATAGGATGCCACCTGTGGAACGAGTCCAGTCAGGAGATTTCCTCGCTCTTAAATATTCCACGTCGTCCTCCCTTCATCTCTTGCTCTAACACTAAACACACGACTATCTGCCGACTCGGCTCTCGGTAGCCCACGCAAGAGAGTGTTTTCACCACGTTTGCACCACACAGCCGTTAGGAAAGAAAACAGACTCTTTTTTTTTTTTAAAAAAAACCTTTTCAGGGTGACACTGTCCCAAAATAAAGATATCACAGACTATAGGCTCAAGGTCTACTGCAGGCTCTTAAAGGGACACGGATCTGAAGGTTCCTCGTTAACTTATCATCTTAATTAATGTCATCATTAACCAAACTGTTTGCATTTGAGCAGAAATAAGTTTTTTTTTTTAAAGGTAAGGTGTCCTGAAGTTTAGCAATTAAAATCTAAATATCCTGCTACGCCTAATATGAGGGTCCCATCTCCAGCAGTCACTGAGCGATAAGCTGGGTAGCACCCTTGACAGTCCATCACAGTGCAACACAGACACCTACGAGCAATTTAGATAGACCAATTAACCATACAGTCATGTTTTTGGACTGTGGGTGGATGTCAGAGTACCCAGAGAGAACCCAAGCATGCTTTAGGAGAACATATCAGGCCAGTAAACTGCAGCAGGTGACTGTACTGTGAGTTTATCATACCAGGCCACGCCTATTGGTACTTGAAAACCGTAGTATTTTCTGCTGTGGCGCTCGTTACACCAAGTTTAAGAACTACTGTGTCAGGGTTTATGTCAGCCAAGTGTTTGCAGCACCCACGGATGGAAAGTGTACTACATCAAACAAACAATGGGCCACATGATGCAGCGTAGGAGTTAGTCAAGCCATCAAATCAGGACATCTAGTGTTGTAGAGTAGAACAGCATCCTAAAAATCACACACATCTGTTTTTTTTTTTAAAGAAATTCAGTGGCGATATGCTCAGAGATCACAGGATGGTTGAACTGAAAAACAGATCAACTGCTCTAATTTTGCTCACTTTAAAAAAAAAACATGGAGCGTGTTTTAAGTGCATCCTGAAGGATTAATTCAGTTCAAAAATACTTTATTAATCCCAAAGGGAAATGAACCGCTGGTGTAACTCGTGTTATTCGGTTTTCTTCACAGAGTTGTTGACGATGCTGATGGCTGCAGGCAGGGAGGATCTCCTGTAGCGGTCTGTCTTACAGCAGATCAGGAGAAGCCTCTGACTGAAGACTCTCTGTTGGTGTATGACAGTCTGACGAAGAGGAGGATCAGAGCTGTCCATGATGCGTTTCATTTTATGAAGAATCCTTCTTTGTAACATCACCTCCAGAGGTTCTAGAGGAGCACCCAGTACAGAACCGGCCTTCTTAATAAGCTTGTCGAGCTTCTTTGACTCAGTTGCTGTGATGCTGCTACCCCAGCAGATGGCAGAGGAGATCCCACTCTCCACAACAGACTTATAGAAGGTCTGCAGCATCTTACTGCAAACCCAGAAGGACCTTAGCTCTGTCCCGTCTTATAGACAGCTTCACAAAGCCATCGTATGCAGACCAGTTTGTTGTCCAGGCGAACACTGAGGTATTTACGTACAGACCACCTCCACTTCCTCTCCCAGTATGGTAATAGTGTTGGTCCTATTCTCGTTTCTACAGAAATCCACAATCATCTTTGTTTTAGCCACATGCAGAATGAGAGGATTTTCCACGCCATGCTAAGCGGTCCACCAGCTATCTGAATTCAGCTTCCTGTCCATCTCTGATGCCTCCAAAGACCACAGTCATCTGAGTATTTCTCCAGATGACTGGAGTCTGTCTTGTATTGGAAGTCTGAGGGGTAAAGGGTGGAAAGAAATGGTGAGATTACAGCTCCCTGTGGTGCTGCTGACTACCTGGTTAGACAAACAACTCTTCAGTCTCACAAACTGTGGTCCATTTGACAGCTAGTCTCTGATCCAGGCAATTGTTGAGGCCTCCATCTGAGTCTTCTGGAGCTCCTGACAAAGCAAATAAGGCTGGATTGTGATAGATGCACTGGAGAAATCAAAGAACATGATCCTCACAGTGTTGTCTGTCTTCTTTAAATGATAGTGGGTTTCTTGAAGCAGGTGTATGTTGGCATCTTTAACTCCAAGGCGATAAGAAAACTGCAGGGGTCCTGATAGCATGTTTGCTTACTCAGGTGGACCAACGGTGTCTTTCTAGGAGCTTCATGAAGGGGGATGTCAGGGCAACAGGTCTAAAGTCATTAAGGACTGATGGTGAGTTTTCTTCAGTACTGGAACAATGCAGGAGGTCTTCCACAACACTGGAACCTTCTCCTTGGTCAGACTAAGGTTGAACAGGTAGAACCCCAGAGAGCTGATCTGCACAGGCCTTCAGGACTCTGGTGCAGACACCATGTGGACCTGCAGCAGCCGTAGTCAGGCTCAGTCTCTCCAGTCACCTCTTCACTTGACTTTTAGAGACAGGAAAGTGGAAGGGGGAGGCAAAGGGAGAAGCACCATCTTCTGCTGAGAAGTCAAAGTCCACACCTAAATCCAATTGATAATCTGTGGCAGGACGTGACATTTGACACACACAGACCAGAGCTGTTCTTACAGACCAGGCAACAATCTAGTCTCAAGATGTGGAAAGTTGGTAGAAAGTTACCCCCAACAGAGTCGTTGTAGCTGCAGCGAAAGGTAGTTCTACATATCTAACACTAATACAGCTGTCCTAAATACAAATATTATTCACGGTGGACTGAAATCAGCTGCACATCATTATGTAGATTTTCATATATGACAGAGTTTAAAGGCTGAGAATGTTTTTATAAAACACAGCGACACCTTCTCAATCCATGAAAGAGAATCAAGATCCACTTTCAAAACTTTTATTATATATCAGTGAGTCTAATGAGAAAGATGTCTGACAGATAAGAACGAATGTGGCGCAACCTTCTTATTACAAACGGTTCACATATGACAGTTTCTTTAAGCGTGTTTATGATGGATCGATTTAGGGTAAATTCTTGGTGGGGGAAACATCCATAAAAGAATGCATAGGAGGCCAAAACCTTTCTGAAGTCCTTTAGGGCTCACATCTGCACCAGCATTATTCATGGTTCACTCTGTCCAAAGCAACGTAAAACTTTTTCTTGTCGTCCAAACAGTGCCACCCGATTGGTCCGATCTCACAATCTGCACAGATGAGATACTTGATTCTCCCCACGTCTTTTGTGAAGCCCACGTTCTCGAAACTGTACATGTCGTCCACTAGCCAGTGAGCGGCCAGGGTGTCACCGTCGACTGAGCCCTCTGTGGTGCTGAGGCCGCTCTTTTTCCGCATGGCTGGCAGGAACAGCTGGTGAGAGGGAGAGAGAGAGACAGGGGGGCAAAAAAACAATGTGTACAGTAAGGGCTGTGGAGTATTTATGCATTTATGTCTAATCTGAATGCTTCTAAGAAACTGGATAAAATTAGATTAAGCTCGATCATGTTGTTCTTGATGGTGAGGGTGACACATGGGTTGTCCTCGCGGCAGAAACACAATTTAAGATGTTTCTTCTCTACAAAAAGGTTTAACTTCACCCATCAGCGGATTTCTTAAATAACTATAAACAATAAATTCTCCAGATTTTTGTTTGATGACAAGCACCGGTTCTATGTTTGACACAAAATGCAACAAAACAAACTCTTCCAAACCAATCTAATAATCTTACCAGCTCATTTAATAAAGTTTTTATGATATCTAGTGTTTACCAAAGCACTTAAAGGAACAATAAGTAATTAGGACAACTAGTTTTTCAAATCAGAACAATAGCCTGCCACGACAACAGCCGTGTCCTCAGGCTACTGATCTTTTGCCAACACAACATACCAAATGCTTCGCTCTGTTCAGGGAACCCTGGGAACTCATATGATTGGCTCAGGAACCAGGAAGTAAATACGGGCTACACTCTGCACCGAAGTAGCTCTGGAGCGCACCGCTAGTTTTGAAAGGAGAAAAACTTGACAGAGACATTGTTGATGTAGAGGACCCAATATTTATAGGGAATGTCACTTCCATCCCAGGTGACAAATGAGAACGATTTAGATTGATTTTACAGTAAATCTTACTTATTGCTCTTTTAAGGTCACAATTATAACATGAATGTCAATGTTTCATTTTGACTGCACAACTTATAGAGGTTAGCATCTATGCATGAGAATGATCTGTCCAAGTCAGAACATCACAAGCACTGCATTTGCACGATTGTTCCTTTAAATTATCTGATGGAGAAGCCATGAATGGTTTGCACCCGTTTCTCGTATCAAGGCACGGACTGGTTTCAATTTGTACCATAAAAATCAAGGCTCCAATCACACCATTAATGCTCTTTTGAAGTCTGTTTAGTGAGATGCACAGAAAGCAGTGAAGTGACCTAGGTTTTCTCCCATGAGCAAATCAAGGGATTTTATTTGCACCCATACGCTTAATTAGCAGAACGTAAATCTGGTTTCCATCATTTTCCTTTTGGTAACGTTTATTTCAATTTCAGAAGATATTTATAGTCTTTGCTTAAAACAAAAACTAATATATAATATAATAACTATATTCTACAGTAATTTACACTTTTTAGTGCATAATGCAGCGTGGCTGGACTGAAAACGAGTTTACAAGCAGTCTGGGTGGAGAGAAAACTACTTTGCACTCTGACTGCTTGTTTCTGGACTGTTTCCAGCACTGCATCCAAATTATTTCTGCATTAACCGAACATACCTCGTTTTCTGTAAACACGGCCACCCCTGGACACAGCACCTTGGACCCGCACCGCTGGCACAGAACAGATTTGGTGTTCTTCCCGTCCTCAGACACCAGGTCGGACTGATCCGTGCCTTCTTTGGACTCTTGATTGTTGTCCATGGCAAGCAGTGAGTTTACGGCGATGTTCAAGACAACCAGAGGGAACACTCTAATAAAAAAAAAAAAAAAAAAAGACAGCATCTCTGTTAGAATAATGACTTTGATCCAATAAAAGCCAATGTTTAGACTCCGGAACTAGACAACCCGGGATTTTATGAAGCCGAGGTTCGTTAAAAGTAGACATGTATGCATGATTTATAAGCACTTATCACGCCGACTGTTAAACCATAATCTCCAATATATGCATAAGAAGTACAACAAAACAGAATCAGAAAGTGCCGTCTTTCACGTTCACGCTAAAAATGTATAAAAACACATAATTTAAGCCACAGCGACGAGTCAGATGACTCCATTGCTCTGGGATATCATTCACCTATATTTACATCTAACAATCTGACGCGTACCTAAATTATGAGGCAGGGGAAAAAAATACATCGAAAAAGAAAAGCAATCAAGCAGCCAGATTAGCCATTGGAATGCTAGCTGATGTTACGGTGCAACCCTTAAACGAGTCCGGAGTCAAACAACTACCCGCGAGGAGGTACCGCTTAGACAAAGGCTTTTAAAGAAAAGACAGAAAAACATTTATATTTCTATCAACTGTGCTTATGTTAGTATGTTAATCTAAATGTTTGGCCTAAAAACAGAAATCCCATACTCTAATTTCCAGAATTTATTCCACATTTCACGTCTGATGTTCTCAAAAGTATAAATACAAGGAACATCTTTGATTCAGGCATGCATGTGGGATATCACATGTATGCCTTCATTTTAGTATATATATATATATATATATATATATATATATATATATATATATATAATTCGATGTGGAGTCTTTGGCCTTTAATTAATAAAACACATATGCTGCTTGTTTAGAATATGTATTTTAGGACAACGGAAAGTGGAGACAAAGTTTTGGAACCGCATTGTTTTCTTATTTCCATATCCAGACCTGGAAAGCACTAATATCAAAGTTCACGTTTCCAAAGTCTCTAGGGGAAACAGGAAAAAGCATACTTTGTATTAACAAAATTACATAAGGTGGTGTTCTTTGACGACCCCCTTCCCTCATCATCCGGTGTTATTAAACACTTCAGTCCTGGAGATGTCACCAGGTTAAACAGGGACATGTTGGAGGGCATGCAGGCCCTTCTGGCCTGCAAATGCTTCGGGATCTCCCAAAATGAGCTGGGGAGAGGAACGTCTGGGTTTCCCTCCTGGACTTGTTACCATTCCCAACCTGATCATAAGCAGAATATAATGGATGGATGGATATAAAACAAAACAGATTTGTAAAATGATACATTTGGCTTAATAGTTACAATAGATACATAAATGCAAACTTCTAGCAGCACAAGTTCAGTAGCAGTAAACAACAAATCATAGTAAAATCTGCAAATTATCCAAAAGAAAAGGGGAAAATATGGCAACTATTAGACAAATATTTCCTACCAAGACAAACATGAAAATGCACTGCAAAAACGGATCTAAAAATAAGTAAAATATTTTTTAAGTTAGTGTATTTATCCTTGATTTGAGCAGGTAAATAAGATTATCTGCCAATGGAATGAGTATTTTGACCCCTAAAATAAGAAAATTAGACATCCTGCACTTGAAATAAGATGATTGAGATGAATTATTCCTATTTTAAGTGCAAAATTCTTATTCCATCGGCAAATCATCTTATTTACCTGCTCAAATCCAGGACAAATACACAGATTTTAAGAATATTTTACTTATTTCTAGTTCCGTTTTTGCAGTGTGTGGAGTTTGCGTAACTCAAACAGGACTCTAAATTGAACTGAGTGCTTTGGTCAGACTGGATTAAAATCGACCATTTCAAATGTAAGGAACTGTGATGCTCTTTTCTCCTCCAAATGTCCAGGGAACCTAGCTGGAAAGCAGAGGAGCCAATAAATGTGTTTACATCTTTATACGCTTTCAGCAACAGAAAAAGGCCATCGTTCTTGAAGGCTTATATTTCAACACATGCAGTTCTACTTTTGGTTCTTGATTTAAGCTTGATATAAGGATGTATTTATGTACGTATCTGTGCTTCTGCCACTCTTAATTTAACCCAAGAAAATACATTTAGACAATTAACCCTTTATGTGTGCAGCAGTACACACGAGTGTATTTACAATCTTACTTCCGCAAAATCTTGTATAAGGTACCTTGCAAAAGCATTTATGTCCCTTTAAGGTTTGTTTATATTTTAACTTACAACCACTGACTTCTAATTATTTCTGTAATATAAAGATTTTATATTATAGACCAACAGAAACTAGTGCATACTTACCATGTAGCTTTCTTTCCATGAAAGCTACGTTTTTATTTTCACAAACAAAAATCTGAAGTGTGTTGTGTACTTGCATTTATTCCCCCTTTATTCTGAACACCAGTTCAAACAATTTCATTGAGAAATCTCTAATTAGTAAGTAGAACCAATCTGCGAGTGATTTAATCTAAATATAAACACAGCTGCCCTGCGAAGGCCTGAGGTTTGTTGGAGGACATTAGTGAACAAACAGCACCACGAAAACCGAGGAACAGAGCAGGCAGGTGAGGGAGAAAGTTGTTGGGTTATAACAATACGCAGAGCTTCGAATATCTCAGACCGCTGCTCTGTTATCCAAAGCTGGAGAGAATATGGCGTAACATGTAAGCTTCAACACAGCACATTACAGCACAAACGGTAAAACATGGTGGAGGCAGCATCATGCTTTCAGCAGAACGACCCCAAACACATTCAGACAAGAGGTACAGCAGGGGGAATGGTGAAGATCAACATCTTACAGTGGCAAAAAACTAAACTTTGAGAATCTATGACAATCCTCCATTACTTTTGCCAGATGTGCAAGGATGAAAGAGACATACCTGAAACAGTGGTGCTGCAGATTATTGATTCAGCGGAGATGAAAACAAATGGACATTTCTAAATTTGCATTTGTCTAAGACTTGTACCCAATATTAAAAACCTTCTCAATAGACAGTTATGCACTACTTTAAGTTGATCTATCACAAAATAGAAACAAAGAGGAAATCTGTGTCTTTAATGTGAGAAAATGTGTTACCGGGCAATGAAAACCCTTAGTTTATCAGTCCTACTGGCTGCTTGTATGTATTCAAACACAGTTGGGAAATGAAAAGGCATTATTTTACATGTGGAAAAGAATTTATTACAATAATTTTCCAATATTACCATTAATAAATATTTAGATTTACATTTCAAAGAAATGTATGATTTATCACTTTCTACACAGAACATTACACAAAGTCAGGGGATACTCATGTTTAGTCGTCATAATAAAGCTTGAATAAGGTCATCTAGAAAAAAGGAATCCTTAACAGCATTGTGAACAACCTATCAACAGAATTGCAACTTTATTAATGATTTGATTGTATACATGGCGAGGAAAACCAGGAAAAAAAACAAACTCTAAAACCCAAATCCTGGATGCTCCTTTGACTGTAAAGATGGGCCGTTTTATTTAAAAACATTTCCGTTGGCCTAAGGCACAGGAATACGCAAAGGTTTCTACCAATCATCCAGAACACGGTTTAAACTTCTTTTAATGATTTACAGTCATGAATTTAATCCTCTAAAAGTAAGGTGCGCTAAACAGCGGCACCGCTTAACATCTGAAATCAAGCAGAAAAGAAAGATCTCCAGCTGACTAAGATGCATTTTTGATCGCCGATTCAGATCCGCACGTTGGTCGCAGCTCAGGAACTAGTAACAATAAAGAGTGTAACTGAAGCGTTGTCCCCAATTGATCAGTGTTGGCATGTAGACTTTGTCCCAGTCTAACCTAAATTAGGTTGCTCTATTTTTAATTTCTTTTTAAACACAGCAGCTACAAACAACTCGAGCTTCTCTGTTGCGTTGAACAGTTCACTAGTAGTCCGTTTTTTGGATGTTTGTCGACAGGAGGCGGAATACCGCGACCCGTCAAGTTTGGATTAGCTTCATCAAAGACGTCAGAAACAATGAATTTATTTGATTCTCTCAATAGAGACTCTCCTCCTCTGGAGTGACAGGATAGACGATCCAAATTTCCCTTAAAAACAATATAAAAACACTGGAGTTTTCCATCGAATGGGATTTTTGGAAATTCAACTTTTTTCTTTTTTTTTTCCTTTTCGTTTTTTATTGCTGAGAAGCCAAACATGGGCAATCAATACCAATACAAAGGAAACAAACATCGGGTGACATCCGTACGGGTTTCTACTCCTAACACAGTCGTGTCTGTTCTCCCCAGCCTCCACGCTGCTGTTGGGCTTCCAGCCATCTGCTTAACCTGCAAGTGAGGGGGGGGGGGGGGGGGGTGACTTGCAGTTCGTGCCTCCTCCTTTAGCATCACTAATTTTACCCTCTGTACCCTTTTGTGCAACTGTAACAGACCATGAAGAGGTTTAGGGTAACAGAGAGAATCTATGAAGAGGCTATCAGACTTGGTTAAAAATGCCACTTTAATCCTAGCTGAAAACACTATCTTTAACACTTATCTGACAGTTACAGTAATAAGTAATGTCGGTTCCCTCCGTAGAACGTTGGCTAGTAAGTGCTACTTTACTGGAGCAAAAAGGAGCCAAAGCAGAAAGATCACTAAAACCCAAAGAAGATGTAAGCAACCCAGAAGTACAGAAGGAGCAAAGAGAGACTATACTGATGTCCAGCAGCATTTTGCGTGTATGTGTGTGGTTGTTTGTTTGTGGGTGTAGCTGTAAAGAAAAAGTAAGTCACAGTCGGGCCTTTCAGAGTAGAGAGTCATCTGTGCATCCTCCTTCAAGGCCGTAGCGAAACTCCTGCAGGTTGGAGACGCCGTAGAAATGAATGAACGCTGCCGCCACGACCAGGACATGGAAAATCTGATGAGAATGAAACTGCGGAGAAGGAGAGAGACATGCGACAGAAATCTGAGTCAGTGAGGTTGAAACACCTGACAGGGAAGGTTGAACAGGTTCAACTATGTAAACTAGTGATGCACAGTGTGACCAGCAACAAACGAGTTGGTGCTTTATTTGCTCCTTTGCTAAATGCCAACACGTCTAAAAAGGAACTTTCTTCAGTGCGGGAGTTGTTACTGAATGAAGAAGTTGGTTGTTTTAAGTATCAGTGAGGTGTTTAAAAATGAAGCTTAAAGGAAGCACAAAAGCTTCAAAAAGAGGAAATTATGTTTTTTTCAGAGGCATCCAGGCTGTTCAGGCTGCTGCATAACCTTAACAGGAGGGGAGAAGTCCAAAAAACACATGCTAGATCTGGAGATGGTAGCATTCTTTTGGATATCTCAGTGTAAAACTAGTACACAAGGAAAACAGACTAACCACATTAATTATTGTCATTATTGTATAAGACTATAAAGGCCATTCAGATGGTCAGCTCTAATCATTTCATCTTTGGAAATAATAGTGAAATCTTGTTTAAATGCAGAAGTACGTAACGCTGACTGCCCTCTAACAGACGGTGTGACATAAATTTTAATAAATAATTAACCATCAATCACAAAGGCATCTTAATGCAGCTTTACGCAGTTGGTATCAATGTATGAAAAGTTTAATACGTCTTTATCAATAAATTATTATGTTTTTAATCTCAGTGTGAGCAAAAAGAAAACCAGAAAAATATGTTAATGAGCTACGATCCATCTTGCAGAAGGACAAAGGAGATAATGGGGTTTTATGTTTGCCAACACACCCGTACAAATTTCCCTGCATTTACAGATGTTCCTTAGAAATGCAAAGCAAGACACCTTTGTAAGCTGTTCCTGTAGCTTTACAATTTTACCACAAATAAGGACAGTTTCAGATTTCTCCTCCCCCATACATTGTTAATGTTATATATAAAATCCAGTCTTATGAAATACCTTTTAATAGTTTTAGGAGTATAACCCTGAACGAACCCTGTAAAATCAGTATTACTAAGCTAGAAGTTTCCAAATTCAGGGTTTGGAAATCACAACAAAATCCTTGATCTTTACTTTAGAAAACAGAAGATTTTCTGTGTCAGATTTTATGATTTGCCGTCTATTAAAACCTGAATCATCATTTAATCTACATTTTAATTAAAAAAAATATAATTGAAATATATAAACATATAAACCAACAAAGCAAATTGATTCAGGTAAAAATATGTGTGGTGTTTTTAAATTTTATTTGGACACGGACACTAAGACCCTGGCTCTGTATCAGCACTGTTTGCGCTTGACAAATACAGCCCACTCTTGTTTATTTTGTAAATCTTTACTATTCGACACATTTTGCACTCACCCAGATGTCACACTTTCCGGGGAAGAAGCGTTCGGGGATCCTGGCTGCGTACAGGCCGGCACCAGTGATGTACATGGCGCCCATCAGATAAAACCAACCCATCTGTCCGACTGTGGTGGCCTTCACAAAGCCTTCCTCGATGGTGAAGTGCATGGTGGGGACAATGCCACTTAGTCCAAGACCCATGAACACGCCTGAGCACAGAAACAAGAAAATGGAACTGCTCAAAGACAAACGTTTTGATGCAAGACAAAAGGAGCATATTCAATTATTTTAGAACTATAAAAATCTGTCATGTAAAAAGTTTCTCGATTTTCCAGGTGCAAAATCCCACTTCTGGAAAAATGAAGCCAAAACACAAACATCTGTGCGATAAAACTAGAATCAAGCCCAAGCAAAAAGCCCGAAGACACGACAGATTGAACCGCAGGTTGAACCCCCCCCCACCACGCGTTGTCCTCACCTGCTCTTGTTGGCCTGTGACGAGGGGTGGCGAACCTGTCCCACTGGGCAACTATGATGGCAGCGATGCCGAGAACACATACAATGGTGAGGTAGATCAGTCGAGGCTGAGGGGAACAATAGAAGGAGTAGTACAGCCAGGGCACGAAGGAACCCATGATCAGGAGGGCAATGCCGGAGTAGTCAAGCCTGAGGAGAGAAGGAGCGACAGTGAGGACCGCAGCGTCTGCAGGAGGCTGAAAACACTTCCTCTGTCAGTACGCCAAGCTTAGCGCCAAGCCATGTGCAACTTTGATTCTCCTAAAATCTGGCTTAAAGAGCTGGGGTCTCATTTATAAACCTTTGTGTGGAATCCAGACTAAAAGCGTACGTATGCCATGGAAAAGAAAGTGGCGTATGCCAAAAAACAAAACTAAAAACCTCGGCTTTATAGAACCATGTGTACACAGTTTCCCTTTATAGATCACAGCTGTACCTGAACACTCCGGGTTCCTCCTCAGGTTCTGCCCTCAACACGCCCAGATTCAACCATAAATGGTCAAAGCACCTCATGCATGTTGAGGTGGATTAAAAAAAATAAATTAGTCAGCTGGTCGTTTTTTCATCATGATGACAAAGAAACGTTTGACACATTTAAAGGCATACTATGCAACATTTTTCAGTTAATTAATGTGTTCCATACCGATTTGGATGATTAAATGAGTCATTTCAGGTCGAACAAAGGTTTTCTCGGCTGCCCTGGTGGTCTGTGGGGGAAATACCGTACTTGCAGTTGCAAGAGCTCACGGCCCGCACCCACAGGCTCAGAAGTCTCGTGCAAGACCACGAGAGTCGGTCTTGCTTTACGGAGAGAACTCCATGTGTTTTCGCCCTACCATTCACTATATGCACGCGCGAAAGCAACAAAGAACCGTGTGTTAACCTCAAATAAACATGCAAGCATATCGAGTTTATTATTATTATTATTATATATATATATTTTTTTGAATGTTGGCGAGGCGGTAGCGTGAAGATAGCGCTGCGGGAAACCCTGATGTTCATACTTTCACTGTGTTAGTCATTGTTTGTACTGCCGTTTTTTAACTTTTCATTGCGTTCGCCTGTCTGCTAAGCTCAAAACAACCGCGCCTGGCTTGACGGAGAAACCAGAACAGCTGAGCATCTTTACGACAATGCACTTTTACTTTCGCCCTCTGGGGGGAGCCTCGCTGGAAAATCAACCCCGGTTGCATAGTATACCTTTAATAAACCTTTAATAATAAGGCACATTCGAAGAGCCCGTTAGGAATTAAACCCAATTCAAGTTTTAAATGTCGGAAGGCAGCCGTAGGCTGTGCGTTCAGATCGACATTCAGAGAAGGGAGCAAGACCAGGAGGAACGAGACATTTCCCCAGCAATTATTAAGATCCCCCCCAGAAACAAAACAAAAACAAAAGCCTTTTAGGAAGCCTTTCAGCTTCCTTTCAGAAGGCAGGGAGGTGTGCTGTGAAAACAGACCTAAAAATAAGGAAAATGTTCTTAAAATTTGTGTTTTTGTACTAGATTTAAGCTGGTAAATAATATATGCCAATGGAATGAGTATTTTGACCCCTAAAATAAGATAATTAGACATCATGCACTTGAAATAAGATGATGGAGATGAGTTGTTCCTATTTTAAGTGCAACAATCTTATTCCATTGGCAGATATTATTTACCTGCTCGAATCAAGGACAAATACACTTATTTTAAGAAAATATTACTTATTTTTAGTTTCATTTTTGCAGTGTGTAGCCACTTTCCCCTATAGGTTCTAACAAAATGCAAAGCTCGGAGTCTAAAGAGGCATCTTGGCCAGTCATCCTCCTTTGCCAGGAAATATAAGTTCCCTGAAACCGCGTTTGCTCAGTTCTCCACCGAGCAGCATTACACGAGTGTTTTTGACCGTTTACAGAAATTACAGTAATTGCCTCACACCTTGTCACAATAATCAGTACATCTGTGGAACACGTCACCCCGGTGATCATCGGGAGATGAATGTGATGGTTGAAAACCCCAATAAAATGTTGTGCAGACTTTTATTTAAGATGGTTTATGGGATTTTTATTTTATTGAGCATGAATAACACTTTAGTTTTGCATGATTATGATGACGTTGATCTATGATTAAAGTCTGATTATGGAGTGAAATTAAACGTTTGAGAGGAATCGGGATGCAGTTTGGCCGCGATTCACCACTTCATTACCTGTGTCGCCAGTTTCTGCCTGGGTCAGAGCTGCCGTGAGCACCGCGCATTTTCCCCCCATCAAGTTTTTATTTTATAGATCCCAACCTTTGCGTGGGAAGTGGCGTACCCACGTTCCAGGCCCCATTGTGTGCAAATGCAAGCTTTAGAAGTGAGACCCCAGGTCCTTCAGATTTGCTTTAATCCACACTTAAAAGTTAATCACTTAAAAACGAGCAGGACTGTAGACTGATAAAAGTGTAAATTATGGCTAATTACCATCATGAAAACAAAACAATCATTTTTGGTTTACAGGCATTTACTCATGCACCAGCCTGTTAAGTTTCCACCGCGGCTTTTGGGTCTATTTATGGTCAGATCTGATGCGTGGCTCCGGCTCAGCGTCTTGTTGCGTGACCCAGTTATGGGTCTAGGCTGAGCAGGCGAACAGATGGCCTTACATTTGAGCACCGCTGTGCATCACAGCCGGTGTGAGGTATTTGTTCTGATATGCTGTGTTTGGCTTTCTCCAGATGGGATGCGGTGCATGTGGTCTCCTCCGTTCCCGGGGGCAAACTGTTGCAGGAATCCGTCGGACGTTTGAGATGCAACTTTGCAAAACTAAGCCAGGCTGCCGTGTTTCTCTTAGAGGAAAAGAGCCTTCCTTCAGGCAACCCGTCTAAACCGGTTTAGTCTTTTTCAACTCATTATCTATTGAACTTTGACATTTACCGAGCCAACAAGCCTGTAGAGTCTGATGGAAAATGTTTTTCTCCAACTAGTGAAGGGTGTTAGATAACTTTCCCATTTCTACATGTAACCTTATTGGGATTACATTTGACAAAGCAGCACAAAGAAGAGCATATTTAAAACATAAAAGTATAATAATACATTATATCTCATTTTTTTTATCTCATGAACACCTAAACAGTGTGGAATACATTTGCATAGAGCACCAGTTTTCTTTTATGCCTGCAAAGGGACACTTTGGTTAGTCATTTCTTGCCGGTGCAGTAAGTCCTTACTTGGAGAACGTGCGAGAGACTTTTTCCGAGTGGCAGTAGACGGTATGAAAAAGCCAGGAGAAGCTGAGGCAGAGGACTGCTCCCAGGAAGAACATCCCAAACACAACCTTCTCCTGCAGAGGTGCCATAAAATACATGTTGGGGCGCAACATGGTTAAAGTGCCCAGACAAACGAATAAGATCAACCCTGAGAAAGGAAAGAAAGCTTTAGGACCTTCGTAAGGTTTAGCAGGGGGAATTGGTGACAACAGAAATGGGGGGGAATGTGTATGATCAGAAATATGATAAAGTGGACGTGTGTTCTCGTGCTCACCTAACAGATGAGTCCAGATGTTTCCCGTCTCGGTGTGAATTCTGAAGATGCTCCCGAAACAGGCCCTGAACGAAGGCATTGGAGGTCGATGTCCATGCAGGAGGTAATCGTTGTCCTTCAGCCAATCAGGCAGGACATGAAAGGGAATGACCCTCCAGCGACCTTCCCAGACCTGCAAGGTAGGAACAATGGCTGCATGAGCGTAAAGGACTCGCCTCGCGATCACTGAGCCACTACGTGTGGAGGCGGGTTTCCTCTGCAGGAAGCTTTCCCGGGAACCTGGGTACTTTTCTGGGTCACTTTTTTTTCCCCCTCCCATCTTTTCCAATGCAAGAACCTGGACCAGCTGTAGATTTGTTTGCCAACACATCATTTGCATCCAGCCATGATACTAAAGCTCGACTTTCAGTGTCGCCGCATTTATGTTCTGGAGTTCAAATTAAAGAACTGCCCAAGATCGCTGATTATTCACAACTTTAGGTTTGACCTGGAGCAAAGTGTTTTTTACTGTTCCTTCATCTCACAGACTTTAAATATTAATTAAAAATCTGGATTGTTACAAGCCTTTTCTGAACTGGAAGAGAATTTAATTCAGTTTCAGCGTTTAGCCACAATGAAACCGTCATAGATTATATCTTTGGATCCCAATCAGAGCGCTCCTCTCCTTTCCATTTTCCCGTAATGAGTCGGGATCGACACAGTTCACTTAACACCACTCTAGCTGCACATTTCCACACAGTTTGAGGGAAAATGTGGCTTTTAAATCAAAACATCTATGAAACAATCTAAGAGCAATGCTGCTGTGGTCTGATTTCATTGTCTTTTTTTTAATGCACATTCTGGACTCCTCTGTTGCAGAGGGATGGGATGTGTTCCCAGATCGCCTTGACACTACCTTCAGGAGGAAAGCAAACTAGAAAATAGTTAAAATACATTTTCAAATTCTAAGCTAGGACTGGGACTTTGTCGTGTGATTATGTTATTATTGTGAAAAATTTCCCACAATAAGTATTTGGGTTTATCTTGACAACGATAAATTCCAATTAGTGGCGTCTGAAGACTCCCAGCCCAAAAACTGACTCTATTGTTATTTCTGCTGTTTGTTCCACTGTTGGTTGCCTGAGATAAACATCAATAAATATCAATAAATTCAAAAATATAAATAAATGCGGTTACTGTGTGCAGTTTAGTAGTAAAAAACACATTTCTTTATCTAGTGTCATGATAAAATGTATTTCGTTTCAATGTCACTATATGTAACATAATAAAATATGTTTTTATTTATGCATTCGTGTTTATAGGGTTTAAAAAAGACTGCAGGAAGCTGTAAATAGTCTTTTAATCACGATTGTACCGCATTATATTGTGATAAAATTCAATGTCCATATAGCCCACCCATAGTCTAAAATCTGCCAAATAATAGAGATTTGCAAGGACGAACAAATAATAGTGATAGAAAATATTTTTCTTTTGTCATTTTTTCTAAAACTATTTAGAATGACAGCTAGTAAGACCCTAACTCGCCATGCTTGTCCCCCAGTTTGAAACATGTTTTTGAAACTGTTTTCTGGTTTAATTTGATTTTGAAATGTGTCCAGATTATTTCTGTATCAATAAAAAACCAAGTAACAAACGCGTTTGTCTTCCCGCAGTTTATATTTACACATATCTAGAGTCGGAAAAGATGCACAAGTGCTTTGAAGTACCAGTACATAAATAAACAAAAATCACTTAAGACCACCAATGTGTTTCCTAACGTTCTCACGCCGGTTCTCTTAAAAAAGATTCAACATCTCCGCTAAAACCAATATTTTCCCTCTCATAAGCTAGAGTCGTATTTTCTGATCAGCATTCCCGTGTAAACAAAAGCAAACATTACGACTAAAAGCTTGTTGTCACTTTGAGCCTGCGATTAAACCTCATTTAGCTAACAAAGAGCTGGTACACAATTATAAGCTTGTCAAGTCACTGGGGACTTTTAATGCTGCAGCTGAAACGCCTAAGCATGTTTGACAAAATGAAGACAAACTGGTTGCCTTTATCATACCAGAGAGTGAGAACAGGCAACATTTACTGTAAACCAATGCCATCAATTTACTGTAAAGTAGCATTAGGAAGTAATTTAGCTACAGGATGTGAAAGCATCAACGTGAAGCCAGGCTGGCTGACCAAAACCAACATGGGATTGTGGTTTTAAAAACGGGGCCAGGCCACCCAGAGGGCACCCAGATTACAGCAGTTAGAGGGAGGATGGGTGACGATGGGGGAGAAACTGGAACAGGCTGAAAATAATATGATTTATACCAGCCAAATTCACAAGAGGGGCTTATTTCCAGCTAACCCCACATTACTACTTGTTTTACATTTGGGGTAGACGTCACCCTGATCCTTATCTTCCCAAGCATTTAAAGTATCTAAAAACCCATTTTGTGCCGATCTAAAAAGCCGATAATGGAGCTTTATTTCTAAAGCTACGTTCATACTAACCTGACTCTAGCCATATGTATTTCGCTCCGCCTAGCTCCACTCACATCCATCTGGGGCCTCTCCATAGGAATTGCCTTTATTGAAGGCTGGGCCTTATCAAAACTCCTTGCATATGATTGGATAAGCCACTTGTCTGTCATCTTTATTGACGTGCTATTTCAACCACTCACACCGAAGCTAACCCGTGACGCTGTGAGAGCGACGCAGGAAAAAACTAAACTTTTTTTTTTTTTGTGTGTTTGCGGCTCTAGTGGCACGCGTTTTATTGACAGTGAGCTGACAGGAAGAGGGGGAAGACAGGCGGCAAAGCGCCGCGGGTCGGAGTCGATCCCGGGCCGACCGCGTTGAGGCCTAAAGGCCTCCTAATATGGTTCACGCTAACCGCTAACTGCTCCGGGGCGCGCCCCGAAAAACAAAACTTGCCAAATCCGGCCGGGAGAAGGGCGAAAACATGGTTTCCACCAACAAAAGCCTTCAGAGGCGTTCTCTGATGTTCTTTTAATGAAACAATATTAGGTAGATTGGACAACACGGAAGAAATAGCAGCATCAATGTTAACGCTTGCTTCCTTGATGCGAGCCGCCATTGTTGAATCAAAACAGTCTCACGTCACGGTCGCTTCTCCACTACGTCACATCTATGAAACTCCAGCCCTGCGTCCTGATTGGCCAGACAATAAAATTGGTTGGAGAAATCACTTTCTATGGGAGAGGTCCCAGATGGATGTGAGTGAAGCTAGGCGGAGCGACATCAATCTGGCTAGAGTCAGGTTACCTTCAAACGGCCACAGAGACATAAAGCAAATGTGTCGAAATCTAAAGAGAAATGACTAAAACAAATGTTTCTATCTGGTCTGAACTTAATTTGCGCACATTGCAAGAAGCACAATGTGAACCTGTGCCACAAACTCTTTGGTTGGCTTTGTGATGTAAACCAGACTGATGTGAAGCTACAGAATATAGTCTTACTGATTTATCTTTTTTTTTTTTTGTTCATAAGATTTGTCTGTCAATAACATTTATCTACATATATCTTGTTAAAACGTTCTGAGCTGCACATGAAGAACCAAAGCAATACAGCCAACGTTCCTCTACAGCCCTTCCATTTGTCCTTTAACACCACCTACAAGTCTTATTTATCCCCTTCAATCCATTTATTACCTTGTGCACAAACTCCTCCATTTTCTCCATGGCATGGTGAGCCTGAAGAGGCAAGGTCAGAACCTCTCCGACCTCATCATCATCCTCTTCATCGTCGGCAAGCATCGCCGCGCCCTTCAAAGAGATCAGAGCAGACCCACGGTTAATGAGCCAGAAAGCCGCCTTTCTTCTGGACTGCTGGCATAAAAAAAAACGAAGAGCCCTACCTCTGGATGGACGCCCTTAGACGGCACCTGCCGACCCCCACCCTCCTCCAGCAGTGGGCCGAGCTCCTTCAGCTCAACATCTGGGACATTGCAGTCCTCAGAGATCTGGCAGTCTGCATCACTGGCAGACCCGTTTCGGACTGACATAGGGAGACTGCCTGATGACCTGCTCAAAGTCCTGTATTCAACTTCAAATGGGATAAGGAAACTTCCTCCTGTAAACCCAGAATGACAACAGCTTATCTGACAGTTAGCTTAACACATTAGAGAAAAACACATCCAGTTCACAGTAACAATCAGTGCTCTGCTAAAACACAAAGCTAACTCCACAGATAAGATAGAAAAAAATAACTTTATTGGGCCTGACAGTGGCAAAAAACACAGTAATACCAGATTAGTAATGAGTAACGAGCTAATTTAATGTTTCGTTCTAAAGCAAAAACACGTATAAGACAGGCAAAAAATAAAGTATTCGGCATAATCAGCTAAAATGCAATATTCAGGTTAAATAAGAGGAAAGATTACGGCCAGAATGATGTGAGAAAACTAATACGCATGGTTGCACAAGCAAACGCCTCAGAGTAGCTACAGTGTGTGCAAAACTGCATTTTGTAAAATGGTATTTTCATTTTGGTGAAGATTTGTAAGTTAAAGACCAAAAAACCTAGACCTGGAAGAGGACTCATACATTTTTAAAGTCCATTCATGTGAACTTTTTTTTTTAAAATAGTTAAATCCAGTTTTTAGACCATCTTCTATGCAATTTCTCAGGATCTACAACACTTTTAGAAAGTTAAAGAAACTCTTGATAAAACAACATTGAACTAATTGGAAATGACGACAATCTGGCAAATATTAAAGATACACCAATCGATTGGTGTATTTTGATTAAGAGGTTTTGCGAAGTTTAATTTCTGGCTTGCATTTTTTCTTCTTCAAATTTCCACGTACAAAACATGTTCTTTGCTTGCAAACAATAATGGAACAAAATTCACGCCATATAAGGCAAACGTGAAAACCTTTTTTTTTTAAGTTCTGGATCTGAAAATCTGAGAATATTGCATGATCATATTGTGTGGATCAGGTGAGGGGAAAAAGTCACATTTTATTTGAAAGCTCAGCATGTAGAGTAGTTGTCAACCAATCAGAAGGTTGTAGGTTCAATTCCAGCTTCCGCTACCATTCCACTACTATCCACTACATCATGTTTTAGCTCATTTTTGTCATATTTTTTTGGCCTTCAAGTACATTTGACTTGCCAATTTTGGCCAGCGTGACAAAAATGTTGGACACTCCTGCTATTAACTAATCCAATTTATCTAGTCAGACTAATGGTTCACAAAGCAATCTGTTTTAATCCGGCTGAACTAGATTTTCAAGTTCGTTCAACTAGGAGTTCAAACCAGCCAAGAAGGGATTTTCAGTCAGCAGGAAAAAAAAACCCAACATAACATATTTTCAATTATTTCACTTTGAATTATATGCCTAATTCCAAATAAAATGTCCACATATGTCGCGGCCTCAGTCCGCATCTTTTATACGGAGGGCGTAGGTTCGAATCCCGGTTACGTCAACGAGGACATCTGGCGTAAAAAAATAATAAATACTCAAATCTCTGTGCGAGTTGTAAAGATTTCCTGTGGCGACCACTGAATAAAGGAGCAACCGAAAGGACACGATATTTTCACAGTGTTGTGGAAATCACTTCCCACGTATAACAATAACCACGGCCAGGTTCCGTAGAGGCAAATTAACATGGCGGAATTACTCTAGATAATTATTTTTGCGAGAATGATTACTGGTGTGAAAGCTAAGGCGAATAATAGCGTCGAAACCCTCAACAAAGTTGGCGTTTGCAGGCGGAAGCTTTGCCGACGGATGTTGAATAACATCATTAAAGCCTCTGCTGGAACACGGAGAACACAATGTAAACAACCCTAAAATACAGAGCAGGTCCACGCAGCGGGGGCACAACGCACGGTTGGCAGAAGCTAACAAACATACGCGGAGTTAATGGGTACTGGCAGCAGAGGAGGCCGATAAAGCATCTAGTTTCAAACAGCCTGGTACATTTCAGGCTGCTAACGTTACCTGTTAGCTAAGCGAGCTCCACCAGCCGAACAGGAAATTGATTCCGTTTCGACGCACTTGCTGGCAGAAATGCAGCGGTCTAAGCGCGACGACACCGGGCCCCGGGCTTCAGCGGACGCTCAGCGGGGTTAACACGGCCAGCAAATGTTAATTAAAAGCCCCCAAAGTTACCTGACGAGGAAGACTCCAGACCAGGAAGATAAATTATTTATGGTTGCGCGAAACGAAGCTACTTCCGGAAGTCAAAGTCTCGCAGATGAGCGGGTTCCCTTCCAGTCCTTTCAAAATAAAAGCGCTATCAAACGTGTTTATTTACGACGCAGGCCAAAATACGGGCAGAAAGACGTCCGGCTAGTTTATTTTGTGGGCACGGAATGACCTAATAAAATTATACAACACGAAACGGAACGACAACGTCTTTTAACCGGACAAAATTAAAAATATATTTTGCATTTCTCTTTGTGGAGTGACGCGTCGAAGCAGCATGTGTGTATTTTCCAGTTCAGCTTTAAAGTATTCATACCCCTGGCAGATTTAGATCTGAAATTAGTCGCATCTAACAAGTTGGTTTCTATTAGTAAATAACATAAGCATCTGTGAAAACGATAATAAAACTACGTAAAATAATCATCAGTATTTAATATATTTTATTTTATTAAAAAATAGCATGTCAAATATTAGTTATAGTACCCTTTTCAATAATCAATTTATAAATCTTTATTGAGAATATGGCTATGAAGCCCTTCTTTTTGCATGTTTTAACTTGTACTTTTTTCAAGTGATTTTTGGTGATGAGCTCCAAGCTGTGAAAAGTGGAAGGCCTCCTTGCAATCACCCTAATCTGTAGCTCTGTCCATAGATTCTCTATCAGATTTAAGTCAATTTTTGTCAAAATCGGCCTCTCCGCATCTCAGTCACCAGACCGAGACACACAACGTTGCTGCAGAGCTTGAACATAACAGAGTAAAACCCTCTGAGGGAATTATTGAGACTTCATAACATGAACAGGGGCTTTTCTTTTATACAAAGTGCAATAATATGGAAACAAATCTGCACCTTTAACAAATAAACCTTGGCTGTAGCTTCTTGCTGCCAACACAAAATTTGAGTTTATGGCTGTTCAGCCTCATGGTTAACACCCTGTCATAGAGAAATAAGTAGATGTTGATTTAGCCATTGTAAACTTTTTAAGTCATACATAATTGTTCTAAAAAAAAAAGCTCTAATAGTGTAAGAATAATGGCACAAGTCAATGAAACCAAGTTATATTCAAAACATTTCTTTACTTCCACAGTTCAACCAAAATCACAGGTTTTGTTAAACAGCAACACATTTACCAAATATTAACTACAAACACAGATAAATAAAAAGGCAGTACAAAACAAGAGAGGCACACAAGGTAACATGATTGTGTTCTATTTCAAATATATATATATATAAGACAATACACTAGATTTGTTCGACTGACTCCTCTGGTCCATGTCTGGCTTTCTGTGATTTCCGAGGTGCAAATCACATTAAATTCAAGACACACGACTGCAGCTGAAACTGTAGTATTTAAATCTTCTTCCTCACCTCCAAATTAAACATTTACTGGGTTAAGAGAGGATTAAGTTGTTAGCCAGGTTCTTCGTGTGCTTAAAAAGGGTTGCATTAAACAGGGCATAAGAAATAAACCCCCCCACAGAGTTAAGGTTAAAGCTCTAATGATATACATTTCAGTTTGACCTCTTTAATAGCTGCCAAGAGATTCAGTTTCGACTCGGCTTCTGTATCACTTTGGTACTTTAGTCGTCATACGATTAGGGTTAGTACCATGTTTTAACTTTGTGATCGAGGGGTTAGTCATTCAACTTAGCCAGCACAGCCTAAACGAAGAAAAACAACATATTTCTCTGTAAAAATACACAACAAAGAGGTCAGCCTCAGGGTACTGACAGGCAGCTCAAGTTCATTAATTTAGATTATTTCTAAAAAATATGCTTCTAATCTTTATTATTATGTAATGGATTGTTTTCTTAAAACGGGTTAAAAAGATATAGATCATTTACCAGATAAACACAACAAAAAAAAACATGTGACTTTTCTTTGTAAATCCTCACACAAACCAGCAATATTACCACCTACAAAAGTTTAGTACCTAAAGCTTTGTACCTGAAATTCATACAGATGCAATACATTTTGACAGCTTTAAGGATATAAAGTTTTTTTTTTTTTTTAAACAAAGCTTTGTTGACCAACAACAAAGGAACAGTGATTCTGGTGGCCGTCCTGTGCAGGAGGTCCTGATGTCTTTACATCGTCATTTAACATTTATATAGCTGCTCCACGTATGAAACATTTCTGTGTTTTATGATGGAAACATGTCCACGGCCGGCAGACCTCACGGTGTCAGACTGAACAGGACAATCATCATCATCATCATCATCATCAGCAGCAGCAGCAGCCAGACACTCCATTCCCTTAACATGGCAACATTAAGTACAAAGATCAAACTTTAATGTTACATCTGCATCGTATTCCACTTTGCTGAGGAAACTACTCATTTCTTCTGGGAAGACGTTCTGAACCTCGTCCTACGTGCTCAAATGAGACAAGGCGAGCGAACAGGACGATAAGGACACATTGTAACGACGCACACGACATGTCGTTCTGCTTTAGTCCGACATGTAAAACTGCAGCCGGTGAAATAATCGTTTGGATTTTTAAACTTGACTCATGTAGTGAGCGCCGTCGTCCACCAGCCAGCGCTCCGGAGCTTCTGCAGCTCTCTGAACGGCTCCTCTTTGGATAACCTGAAAGTTAGAAGGAGAATAAAAACAGAGTTTAGATTAAGGGTCAACAGCTCTTTAGTATTTTTGAAAAGGCATTTGCTGCTCGGTAGAAGATTAGTGTTTATATAATAGGCCATTTTCCTTATAAACTTCAATCTATGCATTAAAGGCATTGTGGTTAAAGGTGGGAGGGATTTTCCTCTGACCTAACAGACTCTAGGCAGGTCATTTATTTGAACTGCAGACACACATTTCAATAGCTGGAGAAGAAACCCAGTTTTGTACCTTTATCTGTGGTAATTTCATGAAATTCATTTAAGTTCTTAAACTAGAGCAACAACATCTAAAATCATTTATTCAATTATTAACAATTACAGTGCCCTGCTAAAGTATTCACAGCCTTTAAACGTTTTCACATTTTATGTTATAAAACACCACCTTCAATGTATTTTATAAAAATGTTCCATTAAATCAATCAAACTTTATTTATAGAGCACTTTTCATATAGTCATCTGTAATAAAGCTGATTGCTGATACGCCGTCGGTAGTACACGTCGCTGTGAAGCCACCAGCCGCCATATTGGTACTCCCTATTTTCCTCCAGTAACTACAATATGTGCCCTACAGCATCGAACAACGATGATTTTCTCATGTTCAGTGGGGGCTTAAGACTTTTAGAATGTCATATGCGATATACTTTTATGTTATGTACTAAAACAATCAAGTAATAGTTGCCTCAGATTCTCAGTTGGATTTAGGTCCTCTGCTGCTTCTAACAGGTTAAAAAAGGATTTTCCTTTTAGGATCACCCCGTATTTACAGTTCTAACCATCTTCACATGAACAAATCTCTCAGACCGTCACCAAAACTTAGACATGTGGACTCTGGAGTCTGAAGGCAAGTGGTTTAAGAGGGTTTTATGAAGGGGTGTCACAATTAAGGAGACTGCACACACATGCATGATTTGTATTTAGGAAAAAAAAAAAAACAGTGTATTGTAGCTTTCCCTTCCCACTTCACAATTGTGAACCATTTTGTGGTTGTATTTGTAACATAGAACACCAAAACAAAACAAAAAAAATACATTGAAGCTTGTGGCTATGATGTGACAAAAAAAGTTGAATACTTTTGAAAGGCACTATATTTCTATCTTCTACGGTTGTTAACATAACAAAACAACTGCTGTGAAAAGAAAGAGCTGCAGTTGGGTTTTCTTACTTGCTCGTGGTATTTCTGATTCTGGTAGCAGGGGGACTCTCGAGTCGACATGTTTTTCAGCCGCACTGCTCCCTGTCTGTCCAGAGAGCGAGACCTCGGTGGTTTGAACTGACTGCGGCGGCGCCAGGACATCAGCTGCTCATTCACCACCTGATGTTGGAGACCGTTGGAGTTATAGTAGACGCCGTCCATCTGTGCTGGGGCAGCGAGTCTGACGTCAGGAGGCAAGGGCCTCTGTGCTCTCTGGTGGGGTGCGACAGCATCTCGATGATAACAGTCATATCTGTTGGGCGTGCAAGGCATTTGTTGCGGCATATGGATCCGGGGCAGGTCTGCGTCAGGGTGGTAGACCATTTCTTGGTGGTAAAAAGGTCTCTGAACCCTGGGGCTCATTACAGGCCTGGCATTATGATAGAAACCTCTCGGAGGGAGGCCTTGAGGTCCATAGCTGCCTTCTGGGCTGGAGAGGGTGAGCACAGTCTGATAGGGTCTGCAGGAAGGAGAGGGAAACTCCTGATACGGGGAGTTGCTGTGAATAGAAAAGGAGTGTTCAGAGCTGCTGTCCTCAGAGCTCGCATGGCTGCTGTAGCTCATTGCAGGAGAGTGAGAGTGAGCTTCTGGTAAGGTTATTTGGTATTCTGTCAGCCGTCGCCTGGCACCTCTGCTACGACCGCGCTCCTTATAAAATGAGGATTCAGGATCGGAAACCCTGTGAAACGGCAAAGAAACAGCTCTGAGAGTGCACATGCATTTTAGCAAAGACAAGTGAAAAACATAAGAAAAGCTAAATTATGGTAATAATTTCTCCCCCGAGAAGAACTTTGAACATGCAGAACTGGCAATATGCCTGGGATGTACCAACCTGAGGGAGAGCTGTCTGTGCACACGCATCTCTGGCGTGGAGGGGGTGCTGTTAGACTGGGCGCGGCTCAGTTTCATGTGGGAGAGTTGTTGTGGTAAGCAAGCCTCCAACGGTGGCAACACCTCAGATTTGGCTGGACTACTGAACACAGAACAAAGATTTTCTTGTAAGTTTTGTGATGAACACTGCAGTGTTTGTGGTTGGAAGATGATTCTTTTCCCTGGTATGTCTCCATTTAGATTTAAAAAGGAGACATTTCATGCTAATTTTTAATGCCTTGTTTTTAACACTGAAATCAATCTGTTGTGGTCTAAAAGCATAAAACCACAACAATGACAGAATTGGTAACTGGTAAGCCGGAAGTCCATGACATTGTTTAGCAGCTCCGCAGGGCAAATATCTATCTATCTATCTATCTATCTATCTATCTATCTATCTATCTATCTATCTATCTATCTATCTATCTATCTATCTATCTATCTATCTATCTATCTATCTATCTATCTATCGCACCTGGAGAGACTACATTTTTGGCATTCCTAGAGACCCAGAATACACAACCAAATGTATTTAAGTGCTAAAAAACAAAAGAAGAGGATTTTGAATGATAAAACAATTTGCAAGGGATTAAGAAGAACTGCGATTCCACCATAACCACAGATTTTAAAAACAAGAAGTCATATAAGGTTACACTATAAAGTCTTTTAAACAAGTAGTGTATCAGTTTGTTGAGAATTTTAAACCCTCCAGGCCCCCCAGAAAAAACTGAGACTTAAGACCAGAAAAAGGCTTATTAAAATCATTTACATCAGTTTTGTTTCTAACTTCCAAAGCTTAACTCTTAATCAGCTCCAGCAAGGCTTTAAAGTCAAAATAGTTTTTGCATTGTGATGCCACTTTTGACATTTTCAACCTTTTTTTAAATCTCTTGTATTCCAGCGCTGGCTACATTTTGCAGTGTCTAACTAACCTATTCAGGACAAAATGTTCCCTTGCTGCCCAATATCCTCTGCCCAGCCGCTTACTGCTACCATAATCACGAGACACGTGCTACTTACTTCCCGTGTCAGTGGATATTGTTATTATCCTTCATTTAACAGGTCATCTCATTGAAACACGAGTTCTCATTTACAAGTGAGACAGGTTATGCATCATTGTGTGCGTGTTGGCCGTATCCAGTTAATGTTGTTGCACCACTGCACCAACAGATGGCAGTGTTGCACATTGAAAGAGATTACCAGCATCTTCTGCAGAACAGCATCTTTCAGTGCATTAATAACAGAAACGCCTGTTTTAACCAAGTATAACATGTTACTTTGAGATAATCATTTCACAAATGACTTATAATCTCAGGAATAAAAAGTAATTTGCATCCGTTTTATGAGAGTTAAAATTGGCTCATAAGCTCAGAGACTATTCTCCAGACTTAAAAAGCAGGAAAGACGTCATGATGGATGGTCTGTCTTACCTCACTGTGCTGGAGGAACGCGACTTCTTGCTCTTCTGGTAAGGCTGGTCCAGACTAGACTCCGTCCATGGGGAGTGCTGGATGGGAGGAGGGTCGTACGCAGGGCTCGAGTTAAAGCTCAGCTTGGAGTCAACGCTGGGACAGGGAGACTGACGGGGGTTAGACAGCGGGGACTGCGCAGCCAAAGACGAAGACACGTAGGAGCCGTCGACGGAGCAATGTGTGGACATGCTGAGAGGCTGGGGGGGATCGGTTTCCACTGAGTGAGGAAGCTCTGAGGATGGCTGTGAGGACTGGCTTGTAACTTCTGGACAGAAAAAAAAAAAATATGCATGAAGTATTTAGTATGGACACAAATGATGCAAAGATTATTCAGGACGGAATCTTCTATGAAGTGCAACAAACACAGGTCTTTCCACGTGGTTATACAGCACTGGCAAAATTATTTATTTTCTATTTTTTCCCTGTTTGTCATACAGAAGTGTTTCAGCTCAACAAAAACATTTTTGCTATCAGACTCAAAGAGATGGCTGAGGGAAATAGGGAGCAGTCCCTGACTCTGACAAAGAATGACTTGGCATCAGGAAACCTTGAATAATTACAAATAGCAGGCTTAAAGTTATGCTTTAACGTGAGAGAAAAAGCTTTTCAAACCAACTTGGCCTCCAAGTGGAAATACTTTGTGGCCTGACAACACATAAACCATCCTCCATAAACCTAACACTTTCATTTCAGAGAAAAATCACTTGATACGGACACTCAAAACAGGGAGGTGGGAACGTGGCGTTCAGGGGATGTCTTACTGATTCAGGAGCTGGAAAGCGTCCCGTAAATTATGAGACATGAAATCTGTTCTTTACCAGAAAATCCTGAAGGGAAATGTCTCACTTTTATTTTCTGTAAAAAAAAAAAAAAAAGGAAACTGGGCCAAATTTCCCCACAGAGATAAAAAAAGACTCATTGTTCGTTATCACAGAAGCATGATGGTAGATGTTGCTGCCTGTGGGTGGCAGAGCCAGAGTCGGGGTGCAATTACTTTTTCAGTGCAGGCCAGGTGAGTTTGGATAGAAAATCCACATTTGTTTTTGTACCCACTGATCTCATCTTGTGGAGATCGTGTGTTTGATAAGCTGAACATTTAGGTGTGACAAAAACGGAAGAAATGTGTAAAGAGGGTGAATGTTTTTCACATCAGTGTATGTTTTATTGTTACTTTCTCAAGTGCCAAAAAAACCTTAGCCATCCAACTTAAAAAAAAAAAAAAGCTGCTCCCTCCCACTGGAAACACAAATCGAAACTTTTCCACTTGTACAAATCGGGACAAGTTAATTCCTACCTTCATCTTGCACCACAGAATCAGATAACGAGCTGTCAGACGCGGCAAGATCTGATTAGAAAAAAAAAAGGAAACAAAAACACATGAATTCATATTTTATTGTCCAAATGTAATCAAGCCTTTGATGTTTCATGAGTTGCAACAGTAAAACCAGAGGGATTTATAAAGGGGTTTGCCATCAAACTGTCAGTCAGTTCCTGTCTGTGGTCATGAGTCTCTCACCTTGTTGTGCAACGTTAAAACTAGGGAGTGGTGATGATCGGCCGCGCTCCAGTCGCAGCTGAAAGGCCTTCCTCCTGCAGCCTCTTGAGTTTCTTTTCCTCACGTTTTGTACTGCAGTATCCGGCTCTTCCTCACGGCCTTGCTCAGGTGATCCTCGTCGCAGAGCTTGCGCGCGGCTTCGTAAATCTTCGACTGGAGCGCTAACTCGGCATCCACCAGCTCAGCTTCCGAGTCCTGTAAAGGATGCAGGGCGATGAAAGAAACAAGAACATTTCAGTCTTTTTTGCATCACATAAAAATCCTAAATGTGCGACCGCGCCATCTGCAGATGTGTCACGTACATCTGATCCCCGAGGGATGTCTTGCTCGTCCAGTTTAAACGAAGCTCCGATGCGTCTGCGAATCTGTGGCAGCTTCTCTCCCGGTTGCAGAGGGTAATCCTTCGGCAGCTGACCCGTCAGCTCCTAAATAACAAAAATAATCAGAGGCATATATTCATTTATCAACGAACGTTAAGAGTTCATTTTTAAAGGACAGCTGCAGGCTTGGGTAAACAGTAAATCACAAACAGAGATTTGTTCAAAATCACAACCGTGAAAATCTCCTGTTTGGTTTCTGTTGGGACTCTTGTGAAGGGGCTTATCCACCACCCTCCACGGCCGTTATGAAACAATACACAAGAATCTGTATCAGATCCTTTTTTAACGTGTTCAGACAGACGGCTTCGAAGAGCTGGTTGCAACAATGCTGCGTTACAGGGGGATTTTGTTTCACAACCGCATACTTGGATTTCAACTTTCTAACAAAAAAGTTTCCATCAAGCAAAAGACGATATTCTGTGGGCAGAAAAATAAAAACGACAATAAAAACAAATAAAAAGGCGAGTGCGTTGTTACACAGGGGGTAGGGTTAGGTCATCTATTGTTGCATAAGCGCATTAAAATTGTGGTCTATGAATGTACTTTGTGTGTCACGGAGTGGAAGGAGAGGTAGTGCGACTCCTATTAGTTCACATAAGCATGTCCCGACAGGACTGCCCAGCCCAAGTGTCAACGGGAAACAATGATCCGTCTTGGGATTTCACCCTGGGAGCGCCTCTGCGTGTCGGCACTACACCTGCGTCTGAATGTGTCCGGCTTGGAAATGACACTGCAATGTGCGTGCCAGTTTTATTAAACCTTCCC